>NC_059206.1:7553364-7610864 GCF_020615455.1 Coregonus clupeaformis
TCTGTTAATGCCTCATGACATGGAGGTCTCTCTGTTAATACCTCATGACATGGAGGTCTCTCTGTTAATACCTCATGACATGGAGGTCTCTCTGTTAATACCTCATGACATGGAGGTCTCTCTGTTAATACCTCATGACATGGAGGTCTCTCTGTTAATACCTCATGACATGGAGGTCTCTCTGTTAATTCCTCATGACATGGAGGTCTCTCTGTTAATACCTCATGACATGGAGGTCTCTCTGTTAATGCCTCATAACATGGAGGTCTCTCTGTTAATTCCTCATGACATGGAGGTCTCTCTGTTAATGCCTCATAACATGAAGGTCTCTCTGTTAATACCTCATAACATGGAGGTCTCTCTGTTAATACCTCATGACATGGAGGTCTCTCTGTTAATACCTCATGACATGGAGGTCTCTCTGTTAATGCCTCATGACATGGAGGTCTCTCTGTTAATGCCTCATAACATGGAGGTCTCTCTGTTAATACCTCATGACATGAAGGTCTCTCTGTTAATACCTCATAACATGGAGGTCTCTCTGTTAATACCTCATAACATGGATGTCTCTCTGTTAATTCCTCATGACATGGAGGTCTCTCTGTTAATACCTCATAACATGGAGGTCTCTCTGTTAATACCTCATAACATGGAGGTCTCTCTGTTAATACCTCATAACATGGAGGTATCTCTGTTAATTCCTCATGACATGAAGGTCTCTCTGTTAATACCTCATAACATGGAGGTCTCTCTGTTAATTCCTCATGACATGGAGGTCTCTCTGTTAATTCCTCATGACATGGAGGTCTCTCTGTTAATTCCTCATGACATGGAGGTCTCTCTGTTAATGCCTCATGACATGGAGGTCTCTCTGTTAATACCTCATGACATGGAGGTCTCTCTGTTAATACCTCATGACATGGAGGTCTCTCTGTTAATACCTCATGACATGGAGGTCTCTCTGTTAATACCTCATGACATGGAGGTCTCTCTGTTAATGCCTCATGACATGGAGGTCTCTCTGTTAATGCCTCATGACATGGAGGTATTTGATTAAATCAAAGAATAGAACCGGTGTTGAATTTCCAAGAGGCTAATCGCTTTAGCCAGCTAATGTGACACTTCCCCAGTTGTATGTTAGAAGTCTTAAACTGAGCAGTAGATGGTAACGCAAGCTGCATTGAGTGAGTACGCACTAGTGCATGTTCATGTCATAGGTATGACATCCCAACAAACCGTGAACATTCCCAGAACATTAGCTAAGATTCACATTAAGTTCTATTTAGGGTTTTATCTGACATTAGGATGATTACATCCCAAAAACATTAAGATAATGTTTTTGATAACAAAATATGTTTTATGTTTAAAAGGTTTCCAGGTAATGTAATAACACAATGTACCAGTAATGTGATGATTATAGAATGTTTGTATAAAACATTCGCCTGATGTTGCAAGAACATTCCTATAAGACATTTAATCTGTTCTTTAAAGGTTCCCAGAATGTTTAATTAGGTTGTGGGAACAGTCTGGTAAGAACCATGTGGGGACATTTTTATACAAACATTCTATAATCATCACCCCGACTGGACAGTTTTTGTGCTATGAGAACATTTGCCACCCCGACACTGTTTTTGGTAAAAAGCTCAGGGATTGGGCTTGAGAAATGTAACCATAGAATCATAGATGGAGCTATGGATGTAAGGTCTGACCATCAATGAGATAAAAATTATAGCTTTAAACAACTTAACCCTACTCTGTTGAATGCAGAGCAGACATTCATGAACTGTGACCTGTCTCTAATGGTCATGTTTCCAGGATAATTGTCCCCATCCGGCTCGAAGGACCATAATACATTGGACCATGAAAAAGAGCTCCATGGGAAGGTGGCTTCAGAGAGAGAAAGAGAGGGAGAGAGAGAGTCAGAGAGAGAGAGATTTAGAGAGAGAGAGAGAGAGTCAGAGAGAGAGAGAGAGAGAGAGAGAGAAAGCAGTCCAGAGGTTGAGGTCATTCAACTGTTGGGTGCTTTCCAGGGATATATGAACAGCTGCTTGTAGGAACTGACCAGAAGGAACTGCAGTACTAAATAGGTATTGGACAGTGGGATGGGAAAAGTGTTGATGGACAGGTGAGGTGACCAATGGCTGGCCTATTGGGTGTGTTCTAACTGTATGTTACGGCTGCAGGCGATCAGACCCGCCCGGACCCTTTGGGGATGAATTACCAGTGCATGTCCAAAAGTAGTGCACGCACATCCAGCAATTTTTCAAAGAGTATATAATAGAAAATAAATCAATTGAACAGGGCGAAAAATAAACTCAAATAAAGTATACGGGAGTGTGTGTGGGTATCTGCTTATTTTCTATGAACAGTGCATGCCATGGACACAGTACCTTGTGATTAGAATGGCCGTGTCCACGGAGGGTAAGTCCTCCCTCCACCGAGTGCTAAAGTCTGACATCACACTCTTCTTCCCATACTCCTCCTGCTGCCAACGACAGAAGCTCTCAAGCATCTTCTCACCATGGTGACCAATGTACATGTCTGACTGCATAGACAGACAGAGAGACAGACAGACAGAGAGAGAGACAGACAGACAGACAGACAGACAGACAGACAAAGAGACAGACAGACAGAGAGCGAGAGAGAGACAGACAGAGAGACAGAGAGACAGACAGACAGAGCGAGAGAGAGAGCGAGAGAGAGAGAGAGAGAGAGAGAGAGAGAGAGAGAGAGAGAGAGAGAGAGAGAGAGACAGAGAGAGAGAGAGAGAGAGACAGACAGACAGACAGACAGACAGACAGACAGACAGAGGGAGAGAAAGAGATCAAAATAGAAATGTAATTCATTGTTATGACCTGACATAAGGCACTATGACTGCTTATGATGTGTTCATGACATGACATTCAAAATATTCTTGTTGTAGAATATAGAAGTTAAGTTACTCTAAGTGAATCTGCTTTGTAGGTTATGGCCCATACTGTACAGCTGAAGTAGTGTTAGCTTGATGTCTCTTACTGGTGTTTCCTGAAGCAGCACAAGTTTAGTCAATCTGATATTGATCTGTATGCCCAGGCTCTTGTGTTGAAACAAGTTGAAAACCTGCAAAAAGAAAGGAATGGATATAATGTAAAACCCTTGTAATAACACAGCAACAAGAGTATATTGCTATATAGCAGCAATACACCTATCCCTTCCTTTCAGTTCTAAGCAAGTGCCTAGGGGTTTAGAGGTTTTTCTGGATAGGACCAGGGAAGTACAGGGGGGTAGGGGTAGGGGGATAGGGGTAGGGGGATAGGGGTAGGGGTAGGGGGATTAGGGGTAAGGTTAGGGTGTCCCAGGGGCCACATTCGGTCTTCAATGAATGTCTTCTTTTGGAATTTTCGGTGCTCCCTGACTGTCTACCTTTCATTTCGGTGATTATTAGCAAGCTGGACACAGTCAAGAAACTGTATGAATGTAGGTCCATTATTATTTCTACACATTTTAGTCATTTTACTCAAACCACCCGCGGGCGGTATGTTTGACACCAGTGGTTTAAGGGGTTGTTTCTGGACAGGACCAGAGAACAGAGACACATACCCATAGATATCCTATGAAATGATTCTATATGTATAGTATAATATATTTATAGTATATGTAATTCTATGTACATACCATATTCATGATGGTGAGGATGAATCGTTTGGCTGCATCTGAGCCGTGGTAGCTGACCATGGCTGGGTCTGCCACCACCACAGTCTCCACGTTGTACTCGTGGAGTAGTTTATATGAGTACCGTTTCCCTCTGCCTCCCTCAGATGGTTTCCTGTTCATACTCTTCTGTCTTTCTGTAAATAAAAAACAGAGAAAAATGACAACGCTTATTATGACGCTTCCCATAATGCCCTGCAGTCAAGTTGCAGTTGTTGACATAGGCATTTCATAAATGCTTGTGTACTGCTCAATAATGTGTTATGGAGTGGCTTATGAATGTGTTATGGAGTCCTTATGAATGTGTTATGGAGTCCTTATGAATGTGTTATGGAGTCCTTATGAATGTGTTATGGAGTCCTTATGAATGTGTTATGGAGTCCTTATGAATGTGTTATGGAGTCCTTATGAATGTGTTATGGAGTCCTTATGAATGTGTTATGGAGTCCTTATGAATGTGTTATGGAGTCCTTATGAATGTGTTATGGAGTCCTTATGAATGTGTTATGGAGTCCTTATGAATGTGTTATGGAGTCCCTATGTAATTACTATTCAAATAGTGTTACCCTATGTAGTTACTAGAGTATAACCAGAGTGTAACTAGTCAGTATAACACGGTAACTAGTATAACCAGAGTGTAACTAGTCAGTATAACACGGTAACTAGTATAACCAGAGTGTAACTAGTCAGTATAACATGGTAACTAGTATAACCAGAGTGTAACTAGTCAGTATAACACGGTAACTAGTATAACCAGAGTGTAACTTGTCAGTATAACACTGTAACTAGTATAACCAGAGTGTAACTAGTCAGTATAACACGGTAACTAGTATAACCAGAGTGTAACTAGTCAGTATAACACGGTAACTAGTATAACCAGAGTGTAACTAGTCAGTATAACACGGTAACTGCAGATAAGGAACAGTCAAATGAAACTGGTCAGATTCTGTTTCAAATCAGTTACTAGTGTAATGACACTGCAGTTCCATGTAACTCCATGTAACTGCCTGGTATCTGTAACTGAAACGCACGCCCATACATATGAAAAAGGAGTCGGTTATATAGTGACTTTATTGGTCAGCACACACTTAGTTTGAAAAGGGGTAGTAGACAGAAATTGACCTCATCTGGAGTGGATTTCCTAGATCAAAAGCAGATAGGTAAGACCTCGTAATGAAAACCTTCTTGGTCTCTGGTCCGCTTTGCGAGAGCTCGAGGGTTTAACACTGATGTGGAGATAGCCCTGTGCTTATTCAAGGTGAGAACTAGGAACGATAGAACAATGAACGTCTTACGACCGGGGCCACTGTCGTTGAACCTCGTTGAACCTGAAAGATAGGTCTACGTGTGACAGTTATGTTGAGTTTTATATGTTCACATCTTTTGAAGGGTTAAGAGATCTCAGAAGTCCGATCAGGCGAGTAGAGAAAACGTCTACGTCTACACACCATTGAGTTCTCTTGCTCGCTGTACATAAATCAGACATGGATCTCTCAATAAGCTGAGGCATGTGCTTTACCAATGGAGACTTAGCATGCAAGAGGACGAATGCTAGTGTGGAAGCTATTGCTTTCTGACATTGAGATGTATAAATTCAATATAGGGTTGAAAAATGGTCCGCAAAACATTTTTATATAGGGTTGATGTACAGTATACAGTGGGGGAAAAAAGTATTTAGTCAGCCACCAATTGTGCAAGTTCTCCCACTTAAAAAGATGAGAGAGGCCTGTAATTTTCATCATAGGTACACGTCAACTATGACAGACAAAATAAGATTTTTTTTCTCCAGAAAATCACATTGTAGGATTTTTTATAGATTTATTTGCAAAATATGGTGGAAAATAAGTATTTGGTCAATAACAAAAGTTTCTCAATACTTTGTTATATACCCTTTGTTGGCAATGACACAGGTCAAACGTTTTCTGTAAGTCTTCACAAAGTTTTCACACACTGTTGCTGGTATTTTGGCCCATTCCTCCATGCAGATCTCCTCTAGAGCAGTGATGTTTTGGGGCTGTCGCTGGGCAACACAGACTTTCAACTCCCTCCAAAGATTTTCTATGGGGTTGAGATCTGGAGACTGGCTAGGCCACTCCAGGACCTTGAAATGCTTCTTACGAAGCCACTCCTTGGTTGCCCGGGCGGTGTGTTTGGGATCATTGTCATGCTGAAAGACCCAGCCACGTTTCATCTTCAATGCCCTTGCTGATGGAAGGAGGTTTTCAGTCGTCCTGGTCCCTTTGCAGAAAAACAGCCCCAAAGCATGATGTTTCCACCCCCATGCTTCACAGTAGGTATGGTGTTCTTTGGATGCAACTCAGCATTCTTTGTCCTCCAAACACGACGAGTTGAGTTTTTACCAAAAAGTTATATTTTGGTTTCATCTGACCATATGACATTCTCCCAATCCTCTTCTGGATCATCCAAATGCACTCTAGCAAACTTCAGACGGGCCTGGACATGTACTGGCTTAAGCAGGGGTACACGTCTGGCACTGCAGGATTTGAGTCCCTGGCGGCGTAGTGTGTTACTGATGGTAGGCTTTGTTACTTTGGTCCCAGCTCTCTGCAGGTCATTCACTAGGTCCCCCCGTGTGGTTCTGGGAATTTTGCTCACCGTTCTTGTGATCATTTTGACCCCACGGGGTGAGATCTTGCGTGGAGCCCCAGATCGAGGGAGATTATCAGTGGTCTTGTATGGCTTCCATTTCCTAATAATTGCTCCCACAGTTGATTTCTTCCAACCAAGCTGCCTATTGCAGATTCAGTCTTCCCAGCCTGGTGCAGGTCTACAATTTTGTTTCTGGTGTCCTTTGACAGCTCTTTGGTCTTGGCCATAGTGGAGTTTGGAGTGTGACTGTTTGAGGTTGTGGACAGGTGTCTTTTATACTGATAACAAGTTCAAACAGGTGCCATTAATACAGGTAACGAGTGGAGGACAGAGGAGCCTCTTAAAGAAGAAGTTACAGGTCTGTGAGAGCCAGAAATCTTGCTTGTTTGTAGGTGACCAAATACTTATTTTCCACCATAATTTGCAAATAAATTCATAAAAAATCCTACAATGTGATTTTCTGGAAAAAAATGTCTCAATTTGTCTGTCATAGTTTACGTGTACCTATGATGAAAATTACAGGCCTCTCTCATCTTTTTACATTTACATTTTAGTCATTTAGCAGACGCTCTTATCCAGAGCGACTTACAGTTAGTGAATACATATATATATATTTTTTTTTTCATACTGGTCCCCCGGGGGAATTGAACCCACAACCCTGGCGTTGCAAACGCCATGCTCTATCAACTGAGCTACATCCCTGCCGGCCATTCCCTCCCCTACCCTGGACAACGCTGGGCCAATTGTGCGCTGCCCATGAGTCTCCCGGTCGCGGACGGCTGCGACAGAGCCTGGATTCGAACCAGGATCTCTAGTGGCACAGCTAGCATTGCGATGCAGTGCCTTAGACCACTGCGCCACTCAGGAGACAAAGTGGGAGAACTTGCACAATTGGTGGCTGACTAAATACTTTTTTTACTCACTGTAGGTGGAAATGCCTTAGGATGAGAGGACAATGTGCAAATCGCGAGGTAGAAAATATCAAGTGGATAACTACCTACAGGGTGAGAATGTGTCACTGGGCCTTTGTGAAGAACATGGTTTGTTGGCTCTGTTGCATTATGCTTAAAAGTAAAGTATGGTCAGTAAATTAATATACTGTAGGTAGAGACATTTTACAAACATGTTCCACAATGCCCATTATTATTAGTTTTATCATTACGTAAAGAGATACGTTTAACTTGAAAATACATTTGTGTAGATCTTCCATAGCATTAGGAATACTAGAATGGACATGCACTATGCTATGACAGTATAAAAGATCAGCCATTTTGGTAAAGAAGTTGGTCAACCATGGTCAGCCAGTGCTGTGATAAGATATTATGTACAACAATGAATTTGAAGATTATCTGCACAGTATGTTTATTAGCTAGCTAGCCAACCAGTTTTAGTGGAATGATTCCATTAATTTTTCAAATGAACTTCCACTATGCCAACATTCCATACAAACAACACAGTTAATCCACAGCCATACACTGGCTGAAATCAGTTGATGATAGGACTTAGACAAGCTGTAAATGCAACAAGTACTGATGTTGTATCACATTATATTTTAGAGGCTATTTATACAGAACATGTGTATAAAACCTGTCTAAACCGTATTTATAATATATGCCACATTTTGGTGTGACAATATTTTTTATATTACACAATTTCTGATATATTACACGCATCACTTACAGCCCAATAGGATGCTCTCAATGGTGCATCTGTAGAAGTTTGTGAGGGTCTTAGGGGCCAAGATGAATTTCTTCAGCCTCCTGAGGTTGAAGAAGCGCTGTTGCGCCTTCTTCACCACACTGTCTGTGTGAATGGACCATTTCAGGTTGTCAGTGATGTGCACTCAAAGGAGCTTTTCACCCTCTCCACTGCGGCCTCGTCTATGTGGATGGGGGCATGCTCTCTCTGCTGTCTCCTGAAGCGTAGCGGAGGTATTATTGCCTACCTTCACCATCTGGGGTCGGCTCATCAGGAAGTCCAGGACCCAGTTGCACAGGGCTGGGATCAGAACCAGGGCCCCAAGCTTAGTGATGAGCTTGGAGGGCACTATTGTGTTGAAGGCTGAGCTGTAGTCAATGAGCAGCATTCTTACATAGGTATTCCTCTTGTCCAGGTAGGATAGGGCAGTGTGCAGTGCGATGGCGATTGCGGTGTCCGTGGATATGTTGGGGCGGTATGCAAATTGTAGTGGGTCTAGGGTGTCGGGTAAGGTGGAGGTGATATGATCCTTAACTAGCCTCTCAAAGCACTTCATGATGACAGAAGTGAACGCTACGGAGCGATAGTCATTTAGTTCAGTTAGCTTAGTTTTCTTGGGTACAAGAACAAGGGTGGACATCTTGAAGCAAGTGGGGACAACAGACTGGGATAGGGAGAGATTGAATATGTCCGTAAACACTCCAGCCAGCTGGTCTGCACATGCTCTGAGGATGCGGCATGGGATGCCGTCTGGGCCAGCAGCCTTGTGAGGGTTAACATGCTTAAATATCTTACTCACGTGGGCCACGGAGAACAAGAGCTCACAGTCCTTGTGAGTGGTGGTGGTCCGCATCGGCGGCACTGTGTTTTCCTCGAAGCGGGCAAAGAAGGTGTTTAGCTTGTCCGGTATCTGCGGCGTGGTTGGTTTTTCCCTTTATAATCTGTGATTGTCTGGAGTCCCTGCCACATACATCTAGTGTCTGAGCTGTTGAATTACAACTCCACTTTTTCTCTGTACTGACGTTTTGCCTGTTTGATTGCCTTACAGAGGGCATAGCTGGAATGTTCATACTCATCCATGTTCACAGTCACCTTGCCATGGTTAAATACACTTTCAGTTTATCTATCCACGGTTGGTTTGGATCATTTCTAATCATCACAGTGGGAACAACATCTTCTATGCACTTCCTTATGAACTCAGTCACCGAGTCAGTGTGTACGTCATTGCTATTCTCAAAGGCAACCCGGAACATATCCCCGTCCGTGTGGTCAAAACAACCTTGAAGCATAGATTCCGATTGATCAGACCAAAGTTAAACAGTACTTACCACGGGTACTTCCTGTTTAAGTTTCTCCTTATAGGAAGGGAGGAGCAGAATGGAGGCGTGATCTGATTTGCCGATTGGAGGGTGGGGGCGGGCCTTGTAGCCGTCCCGGAAGGGGTAGTAGCAATGGTCAAGAGTTCTCTATGAGCGAGTAGCGCAGGAGATGTGTTGATAAAACTTCGGTAGTGTTTTCCTCAGATTTGCTTTATTAAAGTCCCCAGCTACAATAATGCGGCCTCAGGATATGCGTTTTCCAGTTTAAACCAAGTCCAGTGTAGTTCCTTGAGAGCTGTCAGGGTGTTTACTTGAGGGGGAATATACACGGTAGTGACGATGACTGAAGACAGTTCTCTCGGGAGGTAATGTGGACAGCATTTGATGGTGAGGTATTCCAGATCGGGAGAACAAAAGGACTTGGGTTTCTTTACGATTAACTAATCATGAAACATACACCTCCGCCTTTCTTTTTACCAGAGAGTTCTTTCTTCCTGTCCGCGCGATGTACGGAGAACCCCGCTGACTGCATGGACGGGGACAGTATATCCAGAGAGAGCCATGATTCCGTGAAACAGAGTATGTTGCAGTCCCTGATGTCTCTCTGGAAGGAGAACCCCCCCCTGAGCTCGCCTAGTTTATTGTCCAGGGACTGAACATTAGCAAGTAATATCCTTGGAAGCGGTGGATGGTATGCACGCCCGCTAAGTCAGACTAAAAGCCCACTCCGAATTCCTCTTCTCCGTCGACGGCATCTTGTAGCAACCCCTGGGATCAGTGGAATTGCCTCGGGAGGTACGAACAAAGGATCCAATTCTGGAAAGTCTCATTTTTGGTCGAAATGCTGGTGAGTGACCGCCAATCTAATATCCAAAAGTTATTTTCGGAAAGAAACGTTCTGAGCAAATAATGTAAGAAATAACACAAAAAAGGTATATATATACAGTACCAGTCAAAAGTTTGGACACACCTACCTTTTGTACTATTTTCTACATTGTAGAATAATAGTGAAGACATCAAAACTATGAAATAACACATATGGAATAATGTAGTAACCAAAAAAGTAAAGAGTGTGCAAAGCTGTCATCAAGGCAAAGGGTGGCTATTTGAAGAATCTCAAATATAAAATATATTTTGATTTGTTTAACACTTTTTTGGTTACTACATGATTCCATATGTGTTAGTTCATAGTTTTGATGTCTTCACTATTATTCTACAATTCTACATAGTTTGCTAGCTCACCTGGTTAGCTAGCTCTCTCAGTCTCATTGACCACCAAACATAGCTAATGCTAGCTAGCCACTTAATATAATTTGTTTTTTTTTAAATGTATGTAAGCTAGCTAAGTTAACAATGCTATGAATACAACTGCCATCTGCAGTCGATATTCGGATACGATTTGAGTGCACTGGATAGCTCCAAAAGTGGTTAAAGCTTTGACTGCATATTTACAGTGAATTCTGAGCCATTAACAGCAGCTAGCTACACCACATACATCATTTTACCAGGTTCCTGTGAAGCAATTGAAATGACAGTCCACCACAACATACCCAAGAGTTTCCTGATTAGCAAGGGGTAGTCTGTGTTTAATTTCATTGTGTATTAGAAACACTGTTTGAGATCATTGTGAGGGGATTTCGCCAGTGGTTGAATGGGGAATTCGGCTTCCCGGGAAAATGATGTCCGAGTTTGCAACAGTAACCAAGGGGTCAATTAGACTGGTTTGGAAATCTCCCTGCACGTCAACTATGACAGACAAATTGAGGAAAAAAATCCAGAAAATCACATTGTAGGATTTTTAATGAATTTATTTGCAAATTATGGTGGAAAATAAGTATTTGGTCACCTACAAACAAGCAAGATTTCTGGCTCTCACAGACCTGTAACTTCTTCTTTAAGAGGCTCCTCTGTCTTCCACTCGTTACCTGTATTAATGGCACCTGTTTGAACTTGTTATCAGTATAAAAGACACCTGTCCACAACCTCAAACAGTCACACTCCAAACTCCACTATGGCCAAGACCAAAGAGCTGTCAAAGGACACCAGAAACAAAATTGTAGACCTGCACCAGGCTGGGAAGACTGATTCTGCAATAGGTAAGCAGCTTGGTTTGAAGAAATCAACTGTGGGAGCAATTATTAGGAAATGGAAGACATACAAGACCACTGATAATCTCCCTCGATCTGGGGCTCCACGCAAGATCTCACCCCGTGGGGTCAAAATGATCACAAGAACGGTGAGCAAAAATCCCAGAACCACACGGGGGGACCTAGTGAATGACCTGCAGAGAGCTGGGACCAAAGTAACAAAGCCTACCATCAGTAACACACTACGCCGCCAGGGACTCAAATCCTGCAGTGCCAGACGTGTCCCCCTGCTTAAGCCAGTACATGTCCAGGCCTGTCTGAAGTTTGCTAGAGTGCATTTGGATGATCCAGAAGAGGATTGGGAGAATGTCATATGGTCAGATGAAACCAAAATAGAACTCTTAGGTAAAAACTCAACTCGTCGTGTTTGGAGGACAAAGAATGCTGAGTTGCATCCAAAGAACACCATACCTACTGTGAAGCATGGGGGTGGAAACATCATGCTTTGGGGCTGTTTTTCTGCAAAGGGACCAGGACGACTGATCCATGTAAAGGAAAGAATGAATGGGGCCATGTATCGTGAGATTTTGAGTGAAAATCTCCTTCCATCAGCAAGGGCATTGAAGATGAAACGTGGCTGAGTCTTTCAGCATGACAATGATCCCAAACACACCGCCCGGGCAACGAAGGAGTGGCTTCGTAAGAAGCATTTCAAGGTCCTGGAGTGGCCTAGCCAGTCTCCAGATCTCAACCCCATAGAAAATCTTTGGAGGGAGTTGAAAGTCCATGTTGCCCAGCGACAGCCCCAAAACATCACTGCTCTAGAGGAGATCTGCATGGAGGAATGGGCCAAAATACCAGCAACAGTGTGTGAAAACCTTGTGAAGACTTACAGAAAACATTTGACCTGTGTCATTGCCAACAAAGTGTATATAACAAAGTATTGAGAAACTTTTGTTATTGACCAAATACTTATTTTCCACCATAATTTGCAAATAAATTCATTAAAAGTCCTACAATGTGATTTCCTGGATTTTTTTTCTCAATTTGTCTGTCATAGTTGACATGTACCTATGATGAAAATTACAGGCCTCTCTCATCTTTTTAAGTGGGAGAACTTGCACAATTGGTGGCTGACTAAATACATTTTTTCCCCACTGTACATGTAGTTCAACTAGTAATTTTCCTACATTTTGCTGTAGCTTGGTGGTCATTGAACTAAATTCAAATCTTGGTAATGTTTTCAGTAGTGAATTACTTTTTTGCAATGTAGGGGTGTAGCTAACTACTGGAAGTACATAATTTTTTTTTGCAAAAATAAAATAAAATATGGGTGAAGGCAAGAATTTCCTTTATTTTTTGGCATCAGACCTGCCTTATTTTCACTTGAAACATCATTTTTGTGTTTACTAGGCTAAGTTACACATTCTGTTAACATCTGACTCCAGAGGGATTTGTTCTTGCAATTTGTAGCCTACAATATTTCAGATTTAGATATGTAATTTTTCACGAAGTAGATTGGATGTAGTGAACTTCTTTGTCAAAGTAACTTTAGTTAAGTAAACTATATTTTTCTTAAGGGTAGCTTTTGTGTAGCGTAACTTCTTCCAGTGTGAAGTAATTTGTACCTTGTTAAACTATATTTTTAGAGTAGCTTCCCCAAGACTGCATAGCCAGTGTAGACCAATAAGCATATCCCTAAACCAATTTTCTAACCAATCTTAAAGATAACCATTTTGCTTATTTTGGATATCAAGGTTAACCGAAAACTTTAAAAAGTGCACTATCCCTTTAATAACATCACTGTTAATAACTTCATGAACATCTTCATCAATAATGTGTCTGCAGCACAAGATGGAGGAGGCCTACCTGGGATGACTCCACAGTAGTTGATCCTTGTTTGTTTGTCCGTCGTCTGCTTGTCTGTCTGTCTCTCCTCGGTGGTGGAGCGCTTCCTCCTGTACACGCGGTGAGCCTGTCCCATGACAGCCAGTGTTTGATTGACAGGCTCGATGTAGAGGAAGTCCCCATTGAGCTGAATGAAGCCCATCTGCAAAAAATGGACAAGACAGAGATGGCTTGCACTCAAACCGCATTTTTTCATGACCATCTGATGACAATGTAACCAACTTACACTTCATCCACTGACAAAGGAGGGGAGATATTGTAGGAGAGCACAGCAGCATATCAATCTAGGCTTCAAAATACATTTACATTTTAGCAGATGCTCTTACCCAGAGCGACTTACAGTAGTGAGTGCATACATTTTCATACTGGCCCACCATGGGAAACGAACCCACAACCCTGGAGTTGCAACCACCATCCTCTATCAACTGAGCCACACAATACCTGCTGATTTGTGTCTGGGGAAAAATGGCTTCAAACTGCACAGTAGCGCCATGAGGTATTCTTGATGGTTTTCTCATAGTTTTTTTATTTCTATTTTACCTTTATTTAACTAGGCAAGTCAGTTAAGAACAAATTCTTATTTACAATGACAGTCTACACCGGCCAAAACTGGGCCAATTGTGCGCCGCCCTTTGGGACTCCCAATCACGGCCGGTTGTGATACAGCCTGGATTCGAACCAGGGGGTCTGTAGTGATGCCTCAAGCACAGAGATGCAGTGCCTTAGACCGCTGCGCCACTCGGGAGCCCACACGATTGAAAAGCTTATTTCTGTCTCTCCCTGATTGGCTTACATCTAAGAGAACACCTGGCTTAATTATGAATGAGAGACGAACATACAGCAACAAATGCAGATTACATTGAATGCAAGACCTAAACATTTCATCACTCATCACTTGAGCCCGCTGTGTTGTCGCTGTCCTGACAATGTCATCAGCTTGATATACATTGACATTTCATAAGTAGGGGGGCTAGCTGACTGCCTGACGTCAGTGCATATCAAATGATACAACACACACCGCACTGCGTTTGTCCTTCGCAGTCGGTTCACAGCGTCTCTCTCTGAGCAATAAGGAGCAGCATTCTCATTGGTTGGTGTGAACGCTAGTCAGGTTGAAGTGGTTGTGGCATTTCTCTGAACCACCAGGCTAAACACACTACACAGAACTATGGAACCCCAGACCTGAAGGCTTGGAGCCATGTCGTGCGGCCGAGACGTCTACAACTAGGGGAACTTTACATTGCAGGTTAGTTAGTCCAAATAACAAGGCCCTGCTTACACACTCAACGCCGCACACCACCTAGAGCTCCCCACTACCTAGAGCTCCCCACTACCTAGAGCTCCCCACTACCTAGAGCTCCCCACTACCTAGAGCTCCCCACTACCTAGAGTTCCCCACTACCTAGAGCTCCCCACTACTGAGAGATCCCCACTACCTAGAGCTCCCCACCACCTAGAGCTCCCCACTACCTAGAGCTCCCCACCACCTAGAGTTCCCCACTACCTAGAGCTCCCCACTACTGAGAGATCCCCACTACCTAGAGCTCCCCACTACCTAGAGCACCTCACTACCTAGAGCTCCCCACTACCTAGAGCACCTCACTACCTAGAGCTCCCCACTACCTAGAGCTCCCCACTACCTAGAGCTCCCACTACCTCCTCACTTCCTAGAGCGCCTCACTACCCAGAGCGCCCCACTACCTAGAGCTCCCCACTACCTAGAGCTCCCCACTACCTAGAGCTCCCCACTACCCAGAGCTCTCCACTACCTAGAGCTCCCCACTACCTAGAGCTCCCCACTACCCAGAGCTCCCCACTACCTAGAGCTCCCCACTACCCAGAGCTCTCCACTACCCAGAGCTCTCCACTACCTAGAGCTCCCCACTACCTAGAGCTCCCCACTACCTAAAGCTGCCCACTACCTAGAGCTCCCCACTACCTAGAGCTCCCCCCTACCTCCCCACTACCTAGAGCTCCCCACTACCTCCCCACTACCTAAATGTCCCCAACACCTAGAGCTCCCTGTCTCTCATTGCAAGCTCCATAACCTCAAATTGTCCATACGCACCCATTCCCCCCAGGGTTAGCCTCCAAACGTGGTGAAAAAATTGCGAGGAACTCTCCAACAAACCCACGGAGGGATTACCTGATGTTTGGAAAGAATGTTCCAAGAGCGGGCCCTCCTGGAGCTCAGTTGGTAGAGCATGGTGCTTGCAACGCCAGGGTTGTGGGTTCGATTCCCATGGGGGGCCAGTATGAAAAATGTATACACTCACTAACTGTAAGTCGCTCTGGATAAGAGCGTCTGCTAAATGACTTAAATGTAAATGAGTAAAGGAGGGTTAGGGTTGCTGGAGGGGAACGAAGGGAGAGGGTAGACCCATGGTGAAGTTATATTTGGTTTGGGTTCATTTAGGTTTGATGACTTGTGCAGACTAAACAAGCCACCGGCGCAGCCTGGTTAAAAGAAAGTGGGCTGATGAGGAGAAAATGGCTGCCCAATGTGGGCAAAGATAGACCGAGGGCAAGGCATGACCACTTCAAGCCTTACTGACCCTAGTCTCAGAGATCCCAGACCTAGGGCAACAGCAGTAGGTCTGGGAATCATGCCAGTCAGTGGTTTTAAGCTTGTAATGCTAACGTCATGGCACATGCAAACCACTAACTTGCGAAACGCACTCATTGAAAATATCCTCCGCGAGCTCCATCTAGCTAGCTACCGGGAATGTTTACGACAGGACATGAAGGGATAGGGCTCTGATGGAGTTCCACTTCTTCTTCTCTATTCCAACTGTACTCATACAGGTACTTCGACAGGTACTTCGACGGGTACTTGTACAAACGTGTATGCTGGAACATTGGTAAATTCTGGGAGGCAAGTGTAGAGAGACGACACTGACCCCTCAAAAACAGGTCTGAGGATGGTTCACTGACCTATGTTGACCACCTTTAATTTCAAAGGACTTTTCACATCAACAAGGCATCAGTGTGGAGTCCAGCAAGAACAGAGCAGTAGAACAACATGACTAATGGAGTTTGACTTCTGCACTGGCGTTAGATATTTGGGTCATTCTGTATCAACCAATTTCTCCTTCTCACCCCAGTTATCCCTCCTCTCAGTTCTGACATTGCTGTTGTTGCAGTGTTATGGCTATGTAATTACACCAATTAAAAGGGCTTAGGGTTGAGGTCGCTCCGTTTACTGCCTGTCAATCACCCCGCCAACTCCATCCTTTGTGCAATTTTTGTGCATCACCGCCTGGTATGGCATCCTGCTCGGCCTCCGACCGCAAGGCACTACAGAGGGTAGTGCGTACGGCCCAGTACATCACTGGGGCCAAGCTTCCTGCCATCCAGGACCTCTATACCAGGCGGTGCCAGAGGAAGGCCCTAAAAATTGCCAAAGACTCCAGCCACCCTAGTCATGGACAGTTCTCTCTGCTACCGCACGGCAAACGTTACCGGAGCGCCAAGTCTAGGTCCAAAAGGCTTCTTAACAGCTTCTACCCCCAAGCCATAAGACTCTTGAACAGCTAATCAAATGGCTACACAGACTATTTGCATTGCACAGTGACCGTACGTACATACCCCAACCAGAAGCCATGGATTACAGGCAACATCCGCACTGAGCTAAAGGGTAGAGCTGCCGCTTTCAAGGAGCGGGACTCTAACCCGGACGCTTATAAGAAATCCTACTATGCCCTCCGACGAACCATCAAACAGGCAAAGAGTCAATACAGGACTAAGATTGAATCGTACTACGCCGGCTCTGATGCTCGTTGGATGTGGCAGGGCTTGAAAACTATTACAGACTACAAAGGGAAGCACAGCCGCGAGCTGCCCAGTGACACAAGCCTACCAGATGAGCTTAACCACTTCTATGCTCGCTTCGAGGCACGCAACACTGAAGCATGCATGAGAGCACCAGCTGTTCCGGATGACTATGTGATCACGCTCTCCGTAGCCGATGTGAGTAAGACTTTTAAGCAGGTCAACATTCACAAGGCCGCAGGGCCAGATGGATTACCAGGACGTGTACTCCGAGCATGTGCTGACCAACTGGCAAGTGTCTTCACTGACATTTTCAACATGTCCTTGACTGAGTCTGTAATACCAACATGTTTCAAGCAGACCACCATAGTCTCCGTGCCCAAGGACACAAAAAAAAAAATATATAATTATAATATTTTTTTAAATAGATAACCTGCCTAAATGACTACCGACCCGTAGCACTGACGTCTGTACCATGAAGTGCTTTGAATGCTGGTCATGGCTCACATCAACACCATTATCCCAGAAACCCTAGACCCACTCCAATTTGCATACCGCCCCAACAGATCCACAGATGATGCAATCTCTATTGCACTCCACACTGCCCTTTCCCACCTGGACAAGAGGAACACCTACGTGAGAATGCTATTCATTGACTACAGCTCAGCGTTCAACACCATAGTGCCCTCAAAGCTCATCACTAAGCTCAGGACCCTGGGACTAAACACCTCCCTCTGCAACTGGATCCTGGACTTCCTAATGGGCCGCCCCCAGGTGGTAAGGGTAGGTAACAACACATCTGCTACGCTGATCCTCAACACAGGTGCCCCACAGGGGTGCGTGATCAGTCCCCTCCTGTACACCCTGTTCACCCATGACTGCATGGCCAGGCACGACTCCAACACCATCATTAAGTTTGCTGACGACACAACAGTGGTAGGCCTGATCACCGACAACGATAAGACAGTCTATAGGGAGGAGGTCAGAGACCTGGCCGTGTGGTGCCAGGATAACAACCTCTCCCTCAACGTGACCAAGACAAAGGAGATTAGCCACCCTAGTCATAGACTGTTCTCTCTGCTACCGCACGGCAAACGGTACCGGACAGGGGCGGTGTGTTCAATAGGGCGATATGGGCGACGCACTGCCAAACGGGAAAAGGAAGGGATTTTTTTTCTAATCAATTATATCACGGCAACAGTAGTTATCAGTGTTGTAATCTAGACGTCTGATCTGCCACAGTGCCACTAAATGTCCAATCAGGCTAAAGTCGTGCTTCAAATGGCCCCCCCCCTTTTTGGGGCGATTTCAGTCAGGTTGAAAATCGCCCAGAAGTCTGTCATAGACTCCCATGTAAAATCTATTTTTTCAAATATCAGAGCTTTCAATACAATCTCTATGGGTTTCTGAGGGCTTGCACTTACGCGCTTTCGTCATACGTAACATAACCATGAACGTAACTAAGAAAAGAGCGGGTAGCCTCATCAATCAATTCACTACTACTGTGAAAATGGCTAGGCTTCAGTGCAACTCGATTGTGTCTTTGAAAGAAGTTCCTTTTTGTCGGCGAACAAATGAAGATAAATTGGCAACGAAACAATTAGGACCTCCCAGACCAAATTTAATAATTCAACAGGTTTCTACTAAAGGGGGAAGTCCTACACCCGAGGATTTTCCAAAAATTGGTACGAACGAAAAACCTGGCTAGCAGGCTGCGATGTAGCTAATGCAGTCTTCTGCTACCCCCTGCTTACTCTTTCACCCTGAAGGCGGCACGGCAGACAGCACCGCTTGGACAGCGACTGGTGTGTAACGGACATGCACCATCTTTCAGGAAAGATTAAGAAACATGAGCTGTCAAAGACCCACATGGATTGCTGTTTGAGATTGTCTGCTTTGGGGAGAGTGAACATTCCCACTCAACTGGATGAGGGATACAGGCTAGCTGTCCGCCGCCACAACGATGAGGTTAGTGTTGATAATCACAAGTTTACTGGAGAACTGAAACTGACAAGGCTGACAAGATAGGACCCTTTTGTCCATTGTTATTGGATAGGAACAGAACTTATAACCAGCTCCTGACCTAAATAGATCTTAGCACAACATTTTACTCAACATATCATATTCCATATTCACTATAACAAATATATTTACTACGACATTAGCAAGAACCGCCACATCCTCAGCCGGCTAATCCAGTGTGTGAAGTTTTGCGGAGTGTTTGAGTTAGCTTTGCGAGGCAAAGATGAAACTGAGGGCTCCACCAACCCTGGTAAGCCAACACTTTTGAGATCAGTCAATAAATGCTTCTGGTATTGACTTATATGCTGCCCCTGTCTTCATGTTGTTGCTGGACATATCTTTTTTAAAATGTGTGTAGGTCACCTAAATCATCAGAAAAATTGCCCCCCCTGAGAATTTTTTCAGGAGCCGCCACTGGTACCGGAGCGCTAAGTCTAGTTCCATAAGGCTTCTTAACAGCTTCTATCCCCAAGCCATAAGACTCCTGAACAGCTAATCATGGCTACCCAGACTATTTGCATTGCCCCCCCACCCCCACCCCATATTTTTACGCTGCTGCTACTCTGTTAATTATTTATGCATAGTCACTTTAACTCTACCCACATGTACATATTACCTCAACTACCTCGACTAACCGGTGACCCCGCACATTGACTCTGTACCGGTACCCCCGTATATAGCCTCGCTACTGTTATTTTACTGCTGCTCTTTAATTATTTGTTACTTTTCTATTTTTCTTATTTATTTATTTTTACTTATCTATTTTTTACTTAACACTTATTTTTCTTCAAACTGCATTGTTGGTTAAGGGCTTGTAAGTAAGCATTTCACTGTAAGGTCTACACCTGTTGAATTTGGCGCATGTGGCAAATACAATTGGATTGGATTGGATTTGAATTTGAGCCATGACCAACTCTGCTATTGTCAATCAAACATTATTAGACATAGACGATACAACATGTCAAATTGTCCTCTTGCTCGTGACGTTTCAGCAGTTCCTGTCAACTTTCGGAATGATTCAGTATTTTAAAAGTGCCACATTTTCCAAATATGCAGAACTATGGAATGAAGTCAACCTTGCCATGCCATTGAAACGTCAGGTAAAGGCTAATCTCCACACAATACACATACATACATCAGAATGCATAGAAGTTGTAGACACTACAAAAACAAAATGTATCAGTGCTTGTCAGTCAGTGCAGAGAGAGAGAGAGAGAGAGAGAGAGAGGTTGATGAAAATTCAACTTTATGGAACGTTTGTCGCATTCTAAAATGAGCATCAAAATTCTGTCACCTTTGGTGAGTCTGCTGAGGTCGACAATGTGCTAGATTCCTCACGCTGACACTACTGTGGCGTGAGCCTCAGAACCTTAGACCATCACTTCAAACAGTACTCTGTTTATCTTAGATCAGAGGTCTGCCTGTGGAATATTTCTCAGTGATACATCGTACTGCCTGTTGTGAGCAATGAGCCAAATGTGTAGAATGGCATATACTGGTTCTACAAAATGACTAGACACAGATACTGGTATATTTAGACGATAAAAATTCAAATATTGCCAAACTACACAACTGGTCCGTCGCCATCGTAAAAGTTAATTCACATGAACTGCAATATTTCATTAATTGAGAGCTTGTTTTCGCATGGACAAACAGGGAGAAAAAAACAAATGAAGGGAAAAGCAATACTGTGCCTTTGCCAAGCTCATTGCGTGTTTCAATGTGTGTGAGGCGAAGCTTCGAGTTAACAAGACAGAGCCCGGGACTGTGGTCCAAACTGTTGAGACTGAGTCCAAGCCTCTCTAACCACAGGAGCTCACCCTTAAAACCTCAGGGGGCTGCTAATGATTCTGTACTGTGGCTCACGGAGAAGTTCATGTTGTCTGCCCTGAGACGGCACAAAGCAGGGTGGGCCAAAAAGGCAGTGGACCTTGGAGAGTTTACCTCCCACACATTCAAAAGATATACCTAAGGCTAAGGGGGTATGCTTGGAGTTACACACATATAAATACACAAATAAACTACACTACACTACACACACACACACACACACACACACACTGACAGAGACACAGTGTAGCTACAGTACATTCCCACTTCAGACACACAGCACAAGGGCATTTTCAACATCCCTATCAAACTGTCACAATGGGTAGACTATTTGTTTGAGTTCAATGGTCCTTGTCCTATACATACCTCCAACTCTGAATGTAAGAATCAGTCCAGAATTACTTGAGCTAACGTCTAGAACGGTGTGTTTGGATTGCAAACATTAAATGTAGCCTGTTGTTGTTGTTGTTGTGTAACGGTACGCAAACTCAGAAGTGTGATGTTGGCTATGTCAGGTGTTACAGACTGTTCCATTCTCATGCATGAGCTTAGCATATGCTTTTTAAAGATACACATCGAACAACACTTAGGTCTATCGATAAGCATAACTAATATGCCAATCGTGGTATTGACTTGAATATTATATATTTACCAGTCCTGCGCAGGTGCTGAATGAGGCAATGGATCCTGCGTAATTGAGAACAGTTCCGCTGTAATAGCATCCTCTCTCTTCTGTGTTGGCAGCGGACGAAACTGGCATACTGCGCCGAGATGCCTTTCGTGTTTTCTGTCTCCTTTCCACCATGAATTTCTGGGACAGAAACCGAGTGTCTCTCTTCAGGATGAGGTGCAGGTCCCTGCCAAAAGCAGGAATTTTGAGTCTCAGCCCTGAGGAAGCGGCCGTTTGCGGTCCTTGCGGTTCCCAATGATATAGCTCTGGAGATTCGTACTCTTCCCAGTTTGAAATGGAACGAACCTCCCGAGAGCTGCTCCCGGCGCTGGCGTCAGTCTCTCGGCTAGTTGGTTTATCGGGAGCCCCGGAGCTGGCGTCAGTCTCTCGGCTATTTGGTTTATCAGGAGCCGGTGGACCTGTGTCTGGAAAAACCTCGGGGAAAATAATTTCGGACTCGGATTCCTGGAAAGGGTGCGGATCTGGAGAGTAAGAATAGGAAATGAGGGAAAGAAGACAGCAAATACCCTAGGATTAGTCGTTATAGTCTTTTTCGGAAAGGTGAACTGGAGCAAAGGAAATGTAGCCTATGGATGATCCTGTCTGCGCCAATAAAATGACTGGGTGATGTCTCACCTGCGCATCACTATATTAGCTAACTCAGCGAATTACAAAAGTGAGAAACAACGACAATTGTTACCATGCCTTGTGAGTACCTGATTAACTAAATCAACTTCTAAACTGCATATTGAAGGTGTTTCACATATACCTGCAATGGCAAATGCTCCAAGAAAACATAACTGATGGAGGAGACTGAAGATGCGCTTTAGATGCATATTCACAGTTAATGTTCAATTAACTTTTACAGATAGTGTCGTTAAAAAGTTGCTCTCCGTGCACATTAGTCAAATTCTGTGTTGTCTATGCGCTGCCTGATACTTTTTTCCATCTCCCGGTAAATGCGCCTCTCTCCTCTCGCACATGAACGTGTTTCCAAATGAATGACTCCGTATCCTGCACTGTAAAAATAAAAAAGTCAGCATAGGAGAGAGAGAGAGAGAGATTTGTATAGAAGTGTATTTTGATGTATGGACAGCGCGCACTGAGCGGTAGAGAGCACACTCGAGCAGTCAAGACTGCGCGCTCTAAATAGCCTGCTCAACTGCAGTAAGACCAGAGAAGAATATAGCCACACTTGTTGAGCTGCTACCTCAATTTATTGGGGAGGAGGTGTGCAAAAAAAAATACAAAATGCAGGCTTCTTTTTACAGATCTAATTGGAGCATAATAAACTACTGTCTGTCTACTATAGCTATATATTGGAGTTATTTTGTTCAAATTGAATGAAAACATCTCGTGTCAAATTGTTGTCACTTCGTTTTCATTTGTTTGAGTTTTCATTTAGCTTCTCACAGAACAAATGCTGGTTCTTTCCATTTCATTTCCTGGACACCTGTATATATTTTGGATCATACAATAAAGGATAATACAAGGTTGTGTATCGCCAAGGTCTGTCGTGTTTGATTTTTACCATAGTCAAAACATATTTTCCAAATAATGATTTCCTACGTTTTTTTCCTGTGTAATAAAGAGAGCTGTATAATTGTGTAAAAACAGTAGCCTAGTGGGCTGCAGTGATTCGTTTTGCATTCATTCACCATCATCAGTTAATCCCATGCTCCTAACCCTTCTCAACGTTTAAGTCTGTGTATTGGAGAGCCCATTCTCAGCAATGACTCTGGGGTTTCAAAGAGCTTGGGGTTTTCTCCAGGATTCTCTAAAGTTTAAACTAAATGATAGGCTTATCAAAAGTGTCAGCAAGACCACTGATATCTTTTCTATGTGATCCTACAGTATTCCAGACTTCTATTCAAGATCGATTAGGTCCACAGTAGGGCACCCACTAACACCCTGGACCAGAGCTAGCACCCACTAACACCCTGGACCAGAGCTAGCACCCACTAACACCCTGGACCAGAGCTAGCACGCACTAACACCCTGGACCAGAGCTAGCACGCACTAACACCCTGGACCAGAGCTAGCACGCACTAACACCCTGGACCAGAGCTAGCACGCACTAACACCCTGGACCAGAGCTAGCACGCACTAACACCCTGGACCAGAGCTAGCATGCACTAACACCCTGGAACAGAGCTAGGTCCCATCCAGGTGCTATAGAGTACCACACTATTAGTTATAATACCCATAAAACCTTGCGGTCAAACGGAAATGGTTACAATTGTTTTTCCACCATACATTTTTCCCATATGGGATTCTAGAAACACTTAAAATAAGGGCTGTGTTTCGTGTAGGTTTACCCTGGCGTGACATTTTGATAACCGTGTAAATACATCTAGGACAAGGTGACGTTTATCAATATATTCGCCTGTATTTATCCCCCCAAAATGAAATGCTAATTAGCTGCTAATGTGGCTATCATAAAGAACTACAAATGCCATGATGATCTGGACAAGACTGCCAAATTGAGGCAAAGGTAAGAATCTCTGGATTAACTATCTAATGTTAGCTAAATGTAGTAATGAATAAATTGGCAACATTCCTTTTCTTGTGCAAGTTTTAAATTGACACAATACCTGTTAGCAAAGGTGTCAGTTAGAGATGACGTGCAGGAGCTTGCAGGGATTTGTAGTCTTGTATGATGTCTACTTTGATGCTAATTAGCATTTTTTGAATCTGAGAGTAAACAGAGCCGAATATATTGACAAAAGCCACCTTGGTTATTTGAAGTGCATTTAAAATCCCCAATGTGAAAAAGACATAGTGGAAAAACGATTGGGTATTATGACACCTCCACTATGGGGCTCTATGGGGCTTTGTACTACCACAGCGAGTTGACCTGATGCAAAATGATCTACTCTATTTTTCAACGAGGGAGGGTTTGAGTAATACTTGATAAGTCTGATTTCTCCTGTGCCAAGGCATACTGGAATGATTTCACTTGGCATTTGCCTTTTGGCATATCAAATCTCAAGGGTAATGCAAAGTTGATTAAGATCTTTTCAATATAGTCCTCCTACCACGTTGCATATTGCGGAATCATTTGACACATTTCAACACAAATGAAAACAAGAAAGAATAGCACAAGTAATCAAATTGGCAACAACATGGGTATGTAATCAATTAAGGCATGCTGAGTTCAACCTTTGCCAGTCTTGCTGGCATGTTTGGTATTGATGGGCCAGGTTTAGTGATGTCACTCACTCAGTCAGTCAATGGTTCTCGTCTGGGCGGTGACTTTAAAAGTGGCAATCTGCAGTTGCTACATCTATTTCAGGACTTATAAATTAATGATATGAACCCATTGATTCTTAAAGAATATAACTTATAAATGCCCCATGAGCTTAGTTCAACTGTCGGACCCCATCAGAACCCAAAATATGAACTTGTTTTACTCCAGTGTTTGTAAACAAAGTAAATGTAAACAAACACTATATTGCCTCAAAACATGGTTAAAACTATAATTTAGATATCATGGAGGGTCAGTCCTTGCATTCATAGCTCTGTCTATGAATTTGAGAGTGGTTTCTTCAGCCCCATCCCTCAGCTTTTTACAGAAACAGGGGAGGGGAAAATGCTTTTTTATTGTTTAAACTGCTGATTGCTGCTTTAAAGGGATCATTCAAAAATAATAATCATCACAGTTTTTTCTATGTACTGAAAGTGCTCAATCTTGAAAAATGGACTGCTGGCATGCACAATTCTTTGGGATTGCATCAACAGTGAACTAATAAACAAAACGCTAAAATATAGTTTTTGAAGGGAACTATCCCTTTAACAGATCCTCTTGTTGTCTAAATACCACGTCAAACCATGGAGTATCAACCGTACTCTGGTTACAAAGAGATAGTATATACTTGCAAGTTGCAACTACATAATAACTGTAGTTGCAATGTGACTCCTTTACATGACTCCAGGACATGACTCCTTTACATGACTCCAGGAAATGACTCCATTACAGGACTCCAGGACATGACTCCTTTACATGACTCCAGGACATGACTCCATTACAGGACTCCAGGAAATGACTCCATTACAGGACTCCAGGACATGACTCCTTTACAGGACTCCAGGAAATGACTCCTTTACATGACTCCAGGACATGACTCCATTACAGGACTCCAGGAAATGACTCCATTACAGGACTCCAGGAAATGACTCCATTACAGGACTCCAGGACATGACTCCATTACAGGACTCCAGGACATGACTCCATTACAGGACTCCAGGACATGACTCCATTACAGGACTTCAGGACATGACTCCAGGACATGACTCCTTTACATGACTCCAGGACATGACTCCTTTACATGACTCCAGGACATGACTCCTTTACATGACTCCAGGACATGACTCCATTACAGGACTCCAGGAAATGACTCCATTACATGACTCCAGGAAATGACTCCATTACAGGACTCCAGGACATGACTCCTTTACAGGACTCCAGGACATGACTCCTTTACATGACTTCAGGACATGACTCCATTACATGACTCCAGGACATGACTCCAGGACATGACTCCTTTACATGACTCCATGACATGACTCCATTACAGTACTCCAGGAAATGACTCCATTACAGGACTACAGGAAATGACTCCATTACAGGACTCCTTTACATGACTTCAGGACATGACTCCATTACAGGACTCCAGGACATGACTCCATTACAGGACTTCAGGACATGACTCCAGGAAATGACTCCATTACAGGACTCCAGGACATGACTCCTTTACATGACTTCAGGACATTACTCCATTACAGGACTCCAGGACATGACTCCATCACAGGACTTCAGGACATGACTCCATTACATGACTCCAGGACATGACTCCATCACAGGACTTCAGGACATGACTCCATTACAGGACTCCAGGACATGACTCCATTACATGACTCAGTGGTTTATTACGTGAAGAGTGCGGAACAAACTAGGTGTCATTACATGTTTATAATCTAGAAATGAAGTAATTATCTGGTTATTATGCACTAGTTTTAACCAATGTGAAATTACTTTGACTCACGGATATTCTTTAACTTTACAAATATGACGTGTTTCTTGCAGTCTTGTGTTGTGTGTACCTTTTGATTACATTCCTAGTGCAAACACAGAGGTCATGAATATCCCTGTCAGAGAACACCATTATATCATGTGTTAACATAATAGCATTTTTCTGAGCAAACTGTGCAGCATTCATTTACACTGTGTAATGGCTGCAGAGCAACCAAGGATTCTGAATACAGAGATGATACATTGTTGTGGTACACGCTGCTATGTCCTACATCTGACAGATGAAAGAAATGATGTTTGAATTAAAAGCGTTTTGTTACAGTGCATATCCATCTTATTTAAATGTATTATTTCTGTAATCCATCAAGCATTGGGGTTGTACTGGATTGATCAAGATTTACTTCCATTTGAGAGAATGTGGTACTAACAGTTGGAGTCCTGATTCCACACCCAGTTTTAGATGCTGAGATCATAACAACTTTGAACTGTGGCAAATAGCTCAGTCATCGAGGAGCAGCGGGCCAGCAAGGACTACAGTACATTAATGCTATTTGGAAGCTATGATTCAGGTCCCAAATGGCACCCTATTCCCTATTTAGTGCACTACTTTTGACCAGGACCCATAGAGCTCTGGTCAAAAGTAGTGCACTATATAGGGAATAGGGTGCCATTTGGGATGCGGAAAATGATTTCCAATGGAGACAGAGCTTATTGTGCTGTGGATTCAAGCCTGCCCTCGCGATAAAGCGCAAAAAAACAAAGCACGGTGTCAGTCCTGTATACAATGTCCGTTAATCCAAATTATGACCATTTATTAAGAGAATGGACATTGTTTTATTGTTGAATGGAAATGTACATGTGGATATCCATCAATGGCTAGAACCAGTTCACATTTCTGATATATCTAGGGTGGAAAGCTTTGACTAAAATAGTCACAGAATACAATTAAATTGAATACAACAATGACATTTACAATTAATCAGAGAGAGACATCAGACTAGTCTACAGTGTGCCATATGCTGTATGAAACGAACCACTGAACACTTTTTGGGGTTCTGTAAAGCAACATTTCTTCTAGCAGTGAACCATGATGTGATGCAGATTGTAGCGACAGAACGTTTTTCAAGGACAAAAGCTTTCTCTCTCATAGAATGGCTACAAATCGAGAGCTAGCTTGTTCATGTTCCTCGTATTCAGGCTTCAAATATCCTTCTCCCCCTCAACCCACTGAGCCAAATCTCCTCTATTACACCACTAATGGAGAGGAGAAAGTCTTAGTAAGGTCACTGGGAGAAAAAAACAAACTGACAAATTAGAGCCCCCTTTCTCACCGAGATTTCTGATCCATACAAGTCCCAAATGTAATATAGGGTTCGACATCCTCCCCGAAATGGGCCCATTCAAACTGAAACTGTCCCCTTCGCTATTTTGATCTCCGTAGTGAAAGTTGAACAACGTTCCCCCTCCTACCGCGCCCCTAGCCCCAGGTTGCATCCCAAAGGTAGCCTAGCGGTTAGAAAGGCGAGCCATTAACCGGAGGGTTGCCAGTTCAAATCCCAGGACCGACAGGTGGGAAAACCCTTGCGGGCAGTGAGCTAGCAACCGGAGGGTTGCCAGTTCGAATCCCGGGTCCGACAGGGGGAAAGAATCATGCGGGCAGTGAGCTAGCTTCCGGAGGGTTTGCTGGTATCAAATCCTAGATGCCATTGCCTGCCGTTGTGCCCTTGAGCAAAGCACTTAACCCCCGCCACAACAACAGCTCCCCGGGCGCCCAGTGTGGCAGCTCCCTGCCCCTCTCCAAAACCTGTGTGTGTGTCATTTGGAAGGGTTTGGGTTAAAAGCGGAAGTCCAATTTCTGTTGGACCTTGGGTGCAATTGACCAATAAAGTGTTCTTAAAATGGCACCCTAGTCCCTTTTATAGTTAGGGAATAAAAAAGTAGTGCACAAGAAAGGGACTAGGGTGCCATTTGGGAAGCATCCCCAGTAGAGGGCCTTAAAACACATTAGGAGTTCCTTTATCTTCGCTGATCACAGACCTGGCCAAGCCACACTTGCCCCTGGCACAGAGGAGAGCTTTTCCATTAGACACTGCACTGGGACAGCTGACAGGCCTATGAGGTAGCTAATGTGATGCCTTAAACAGGGAGAAATAAATCAAATAGGCCAAGACTTTTTCTCTTTGTTTTTCAAAGAGAGAATGGGTGGGAGAGAACAGCAACGTAATCTAAAAGGACTTGTCGGACAAATGAGCCAAGCTTTGTCTATGATACAGTGTATTGAATAATAGCAGCCAGGTCCATAGGAGAGACGAGCGTGGTGGTGGTGGTGTTCTGAGGATGGCTGGAAGGGAGTGAGCGATTACAGCAGACGTTCGTGTGTAGTTTTGAGGATGTATTTACTAATGTGTTAGTTTTCTACCCAGAGACAACACAGACATTGGCAGGGATAGTACACTCTTAGAAAAAAATGGTTATTTGGCTGTCCCCATAGGATAACCCTTTTTGGTTCCAGGTAGAACCCTTTTAAGTATCTGTTGCTACCTCATAACTATGAACGAAAAATTGCATAAATTGAAGAAACTGAGCGATATTCCGCCAGTTCGAGGAAAATTTACCTCCAACTATGGCTGAATAGGACCACCAAGAGAGAAAGATTACTTGAATCTAATATGCGTTTTACAGTATCTCAGCCTACAGTAAACGTATATTTCTTGTGGGGCCGCAACAATCACACTATATTTCATCCAGATAAAGAAGACAGCCATCCTAGCTGCCCGCTCTGGGAGTTGACCGTAGCAATTCCCTTATAAAAGATTGTTATGCTTGACGCAAACGCATCCCTCGCGAATGTATTTTCATTCTATAGCATTATTCATGTTGACATTTACAACTTGTTGTTGCTCGTTTCACCCAAGTTTTACATTTGCGTCCACCAGGCGGCCTATCAAACCAAAGCACTGGGGATCGGGTTAAATGCACAGACAAGATTGCAAGTTTGCATTGTTTATAACTCCTGGGAGGATTCCCAAACCGTTTTTTCCCCCCCCTATGTTAACCCTCTTCATTATCATAATCTATTGTAAATGTACAGAATCATGAATGAATCGTGCACTTGGAATATGAATCAGTGTGCTTTTAACAAGCGTGTTTAAAAGGCAGACATTTGCCGAAGGACAAGAGTTAAGGGGAAGATAGGATCGTGTACTAGGCAGGAGATGAGGCAGGACGCCAGCGTTCACTTCCTTTGAACGCAGAGCTCTCTTAAAACCCCTCTCTGTTCATGTGCTGCACTACTTTCCACATCCTTACCACCCTCCCCCTTGTTCCCTCGTCCCTTCCTAGAGAGAGAGAGAGAGAGAGAAAGAGAGGGGGGAGAGAGAGCGAGAGAGAGAGAGAGAGAGAGAGAGAGAGAAGGTAGGGATCAAATGATTCGCAGCACCTCCACCATCTCCTTCACACAGAGGAAAGCTACCTGGATTTTGATTTAGTTTGTTATTGAAGCATCTTGACTCTTTCACATCCCCAGCCCACATGGGCTTATTGTATAAGACACTGCAAATTCAGAATTTACACAATTTACAGTGTGTTACATAATCTTTTTGTAGTAGAAAAAACCTTGGAGAAATGGGTTCCACTTTACCTTGAGCCATCCATCATATTGGGGCTAAATATTATTGTCATTACATTACAGATGTCATAATGACAGACGGGTTCACGTAAAGTGGTACAGGGAAATGTTGAAGTGCATGTTTCCTATTTGTGCATGTTTGTGCATGTTTCAAGACTCATTCTTGAATGCAAACCATATACCGTTCATTTAGTGTCACGCCCTGACATTGAGATCTCTAGTTGGGTTGGTCAGGGTGTGAAATCTAATTTATGTATTTCCATGTTGGCCGGGTGTGGTTCCCAATCAGAGGCAGCTGTCGGTCGTTGTCTCTGATTGGGGGATCATATTTAGGCAGCCATGTTGCCTCCCTTAGTGGTGGGATCTTGTTCCTGTTTGGCTTGTTTACGTTTAACCTCTTGAACTTCACGTTCTGTTGGATTTTGCTATTTTGTCGGTGTTTATTAAAAATAAACGACTATGTACGCATACCACGCTGCACCATTTAAAAAAAAATCAGTTTGACAATATTAGCCGTCATCATTATTGTGAAGCACTTGGAATATTTGTTTAGGGAGTTTTTTCAGTGACTAACAATCGTGATAATGCTATTCGATTACGGTCTTGGGAGGCCACAGCGCTGATGGATTTCATTCTATTCCAATCAGGGGCTGATTCAAACCTGGAACAATCAATGACATTTATTAATCAATGTACTATCAGGCAAGAAAAACCTCCATCAGCTTTGGCCCTGGAAGACCAGAATTGAACAGCCCTGCATTAAATCATCTTGTCAGTGCTACATCACCTTTAAAGTGTGACTTAAGCCTCGGTTTAACAAAACACATGTAGCTTCATACAGTGCTGAATCAGTCATAGGTACACAGGGAAATAGAATCTTGAAAGATGGTGGAACAGAATCATCCAAAAAGGCTTTGAAACCCAACCAAGGATTATCTACGCATTTTGGCCAAGCTCTTTCTTAATCAAAGCTCATTTTTCATAGAGGACGAGAAGAGTTCATTGTATTTTGCAGACGTGCATCCTGGGAGCGCCACTCAGACTCCAAGTCCATTTCCATTACACTAGATCAACTGTACTTTGATGAGATACCTACAGTCCAGTCCAGTATAGTCCAGTCTATTCCAGTCCAGTATAGTCCAGTCCAGTACAGTTCAGTCCAGTCTAGTCAAGTCCAGTCTAGTATAGCCCAGTCCAGTCCAGTCCAGTATAGTCCAGTCAAGTCCAGTCCAGTCCAGTATAGTCCAGTCCAGTCCAGTATAGTCCAGTATAGTCCAGTCAAGTCCAGTCAAGTCCAGTCCAGTCCAGTATAGTCCAGTCAAGTCCAGTCAAGTCCAGTCAAGTCCAGTCCAGTCCAGTATAGTCCAGTATAGTCCAGTCAAGTCCAGTCAAGTCCAGTATAGCCCAGTCCAGTCCAGTATAGTCCAGTCAAGTCCAGTATAGTCCAGTCAAGTCCAGTCCAGTCCAGTCCAGTCCAGTATAGTCCAGTCCAGTCCAGTCCAGTATAGTCCAGTATAGTCCAGTCAAGTCCAGTCAAGTCCAGTCAAGTCCAGTCCAGTCCAGTCAAGTCCAGTCAAGTCCAGTCAAGTCCAGTCAAGTCCAGTCCAGTCCAGTATAGTCCAGTATAGTCCAGTCAAGTCCAGTCAAGTCCAGTATAGCCCAGTCCAGTCCAGTATAGTCCAGTCAAGTCCAGTATAGTCCAGTATAGTCCAGTCAAGTCCAGTCAAGTCCAGTCCAGTCCAGTATAGTCCAGTCCAGTCCAGTCCAGTCCAGTATAGTCCAGTCAAGTCCAGTCAAGTCCAGTCAAGTCCAGTCCAGTCCAGTATAGTCCAGTATAGTCCAGTCCAGTCCAGTCCAGTCCAGTATAGTCCAGTATAGTCCAGTCAAGTCCAGTCAAGTCCAGTCAAGTCCAGTCCAGTCCAGTATAGTCCAGTCCAGTCCAGTCCAGTCCAGTATAGTCCAGTCCAGTCCAGTATAGTCCAGTCCAGTCCAGTCCAGTATAGTCCAGTCTAGTCCAGTCCAGTCCAGTATAGTCCAGTATAGTCCAGTCCAGTCCAGTATAGTCCAGTCCAGTCCAGTCCAGTATAGTCCAGTCCAGTCCAGTCCAGTATAGTCCAGTCCAGTCCAGTCCAGTCCAGTATAGTCCAGTATAGTCCAGTCAAGTCCAGTCAAGTCCAGTCAAGTCCAGTCCAGTCCAGTATAGTATAGTCCAGTCCAGTCCAGTCCAGTCCAGTATAGTCCAGTCCAGTCCAGTATAGTCCAGTCCAGTCCAGTCCAGTATAGTCCAGTCTAGTCCAGTCCAGTCCAACAGAGGACATCAGACAGCATCAGTTTGTCTCTCGATGGACACCACAGAAACCCTGTTTGATCAGTGCTCACCCATAATGATCCCGTACGAGACGAGATGCATGGATCTGCCCACCCTGAACTAAACTGTGTCAGGTGTGGGGAACTGTGAACCGTCTCCAGCCACCCCTCCCTCTACAAAATACATCCAGCACAGTAGGGATAAGGTTCCCCTCTGTGCATTGTGTGATGGTGTTGTAGCTACCGAAACTGGGTCATACCATGGGTGCCTTCAAAGGCCCAGGGCCATCTGTGGAAGTCTGCGGGATGTTTTGGAAAAAGCCATTGAGAGCACGCCGGCACTAAGACTCGCAGCCCTGTCTGGTAAAGTCATTACAAGAGGCCTTTTGACGCTGCCGAATGTCTCCCAACTTGGAAAGACCACTGACTGGCTTTGGCAATGTCACTCTACCCGGTGAATGCCGTTACAGCGTGGTTGGTTCTTCTGACAGTGGTTATAGGTGGGGCACTCAGGCATTTTCATAAGGGAGCTGAGTGTAATAACATCTCAGGTGAAATACTGTACATGTGGTATAAAGGGAAATGATAACAGGTTCTGACACTCTGACGAATCTAATGAATCCTTGTGTTGTACCTAGTTGGTGTTGGTTATTAACAGGCCTTTAATAATGAATTTACCTAGGCTACTGGTTCATAATGGTGAACGTCATGGAGCTGTAGACGTACCCTATACATTGTTGAGGATCACATCACATCACAGCACATCACAGCACATCACATCACATAACAGCACATCACAGCATGTCACATCACATCACATCAGATCACATCAGATCACATCACATCATGTCACATCACAGCACGTCACATCACATCAGAGCACGTCACATCATGTCACAGCACATCACAGCACATCACATCACAACACGTCACATCACATCACATCACAGCACATCACATCACATCACGTCAAGTCACATCACATCATGTCACAGCATGTCACATCACATCAGATCACATCACAGCACATCAGATCACATCACATCACATCATGTCACATCACAGCACGTCACATCACATCACATCACATCACAGCACATCACATCACATCACAGCACATCACATCACAACACGTCACATCACATCACATCACATCACAGCACATCACATCACAGCACGTCACATCACATCACATCACAACACGTCACATCACATCACATCACAGCACATCAAATCACAGCACATCACATCACAGCACATCACAGCATGTCACAGCATGTCACATCACATCAGATCACATCACAGCACATCAGATCACATCACATCATGTCACATCACAGCACGTCACATCACATCACAGCACATCACATCACATCACAACACGTCACATCACATCACATCACAGCACATCCCATCACATCACAGCACGTCACATCACATCACATCACATCACATCACAGCACATCACATCAGAGCACGTCACATCACGTCACGTCACATCACAGCACATCACAGCATGTCACATCACATCACATCAGATCATATCACAGCACATCAGATCACATCACATCACATCATGTCACATCACAGCACAGCACGTCACATCACATCACAGCACATCACAACACGTCACATCACATCACATCAGAGCACGTCACATCACGTCACATCACATCACAGCACAGCACATCACAGCATGTCACATCACATCACAGCACAGCACATCACAGCACATCACAGCACATCACATCACATCACATCACAGCACATCACGTCACAGCACATCACATCACATCACAGTACATCACAAGCTCTCAACTCTCCCGCCAAATTCCGCATTGATTTCCATGTTGTAGCCTAAATATGTGAATCATTTGAACATCTGTATTCCATACCGAATTCACATTTGATGGGAACATTATCTGAGCCATTTGATGGGAACATTATCTGAGCCATTTGATGGGAACATTATCTGAGCCAGTTTAAGTTTTGTTAGCCTATTGTTTATGTATGTGTCGTTTCCTACCTGTTCAAGTCCTCTCCACAGGGCACAACTGTTCAAGTCCTCTCCTCTGGGCGCACCTGGACAAGTCCTCTCCTCTGGGCACACCTGGACAAGTCCTCTCCTCTGGGCGCAACTGTTCAAGTCCTCTCCTCTGGGCGCACCTGGACAAGTCCTCTCCTCTGGGCACACCTGGACAAGTCCTCTCCTCTGGGTGCACCTGTTCAAGTCCTCTCCACAGGGCGCACCTGGACAAGTCCTCTCCACAGGGCGCACCTGGACAAGTCCTCTCCACAGGGTGCACCTGGACAAGTCCTCTCCACAGGGTGCACCTGGACAAGTCCTCTCCACAGGGCGCACTTGGACAAGTCCTCTCCAAAGGGCGCACCTGGACAAGTCCTCTCCACAGGGCGCACCTGGACAAGTCCTCTCCACAGGGTGCACCTGTACAAGTCCTCTCCACAGGGCGCACCTGGACAAGTCCTCTCCACAGGGCGCACCTGGACAAGTTCTCTCCACAGGAAATATCTATCACACGGTTTCTCTTCAGCTCAGCAGATTCCTTGTTCTTGTTCTTCTCTTTCATCTTATAGTTTTTGGGTTGTTGTTGTTCTGTCAGCTGGCTGCTATCTCTTTAAATTATATATTTTAATGATATCTCTCTGTCTATATATCTATCTAATGTCTTTCTAGTACTTTACAGTAGCTGCACTAATACATTTGGTAACGTAGGAAAACTGGTCACCAAACAATATATGAGGGGAGTCACTGGTCCAGTGACTTCAGCTGTGAAAATACTAAACTAGAGTGTTCAGAGAGCCAGGAGCTTTGAGTGGAGAGCATTAAACTGAGATTCTGGCCCCAGAGTTGTGGGCATGCTTTGGCCTCCTCTGAAATCTGGAGCATGGAGTCACGGAGGAGCTGTTCAAATATGATATCATGCGTGAATATGAGTCTTTCCCCACCGGAGCCAGCACGCACCACGCCGAGGTGCATAGCGTCCTGATTTGACTCCATCAGGGGCGTATTCATGTTTTCACTCACGGCCCCTGAATGAGCCGTCTGTCTTTCTGCCCCCTGAGTTCAGTGGTCACTTTGTATTCCAGGTCTGTCTGTGTAGTGTTGTTGTTGTTGTTCGGTTTCCCACTGTTTCAGAGGTCATAGGGGTTTCCCACTTTCTTCCCGCTATGTTATAGTGTACACTACTGTAGACTACTAGGCCCTATGTTATAGTGTACACTACTGTAGACTAGTAAGCCCTATGTTATAGTGTACACTACTGTAGACTAGTAAGCCCTATGTTATAGTGTACACTACTGTAGACTACTAGGCCCTATGTTATAGTGTACACTACTGTAGACTACTAGGCCCTATGTTATAGTGTACACTACTGTAGACTACTAGGCCCTATGTTATAGTGTACACTACTGTAGACTACTAGGCCCTATGCAAAGATCTAAGAGAATAAACACACTGCATGTTTGTTCACTTGAATAAACAGTGTCTGTTTTCTCCTGCCTGTCCTAAGCCGTGGTGAACTCAGCTTGTTTTACCAGTACAGTACTGTATCAGAGTCTGTCCTAAGCCGTGGTGAACTCAGCTTGTTTTACCAGTACAGTACTGTATCAGAGTCTGTCCTAAGCAGTGGTGAACTCAGCTTGTTTTACCAGTACAGTACTGTATCAGAGTCTGTCCTAAGCAGTGGTGAACTCAGCTTGTTTTACCAGTACAGTACTGTATCAGAGTCTGTCCTAAGCCGTGGTGAACTCAGCTTGTTTTACCAGTACAGTACTGTATCAGAGTCTGTCCTAAGCAGTGGTGAACTCAGCTTGTTTTCCCAGTACAGTACTGTATCAGAGTCTGTCCTAAGCAGTGGTGAACTCAGCTTGTTTTACCAGTACAGTACTGTATCAGAGTCTGTCCTAAGCCGTGGTGAACTCAGCTTGTTTTACCAGTACAGTACTGTATCAGAGTCTGTCCTAAGCCGTGGTGAACTCAGCTTGTTTTACCAGTACAGTACTGTATCAGAGTCTGTCCTAAGCAGTGGTGAACTCAGCTTGTTTTACCAGTACAGTACTGTATCAGAGTCTGTCCTAAGCCGTGGTGAACTCAGCTTGTTTTACCAGTACAGTACTGTATCAGAGTCTGTCCTAAGCAGTGGTGAACTCAGCTTGTTTTACCAGTACAGTACTGTATCAGAGTCTGTCCTAAGCCGTGGTGAACTCAGCTTGTTTTACCAGTACAGTACTGTATCAGAGTCTGTCCTAAGCAGTGGTGAACTCAGCTTGTTTTACCAGTACAGTACTGTATCAGAGTCTGTCCTAAGCAGTGGTGAACTCAGCTTGTTTTACCAGTACAGTACTGTATCAGAGTCTGTCCTAAGCCGTGGTGAACTCAGCTTGTTTTACCAGTACAGTACTGTATCAGAGTCTCTCCTAAGCCGTGGTGAACTCAGCTTGTTTTACCAGTACAGTACTGTATCAGAGTCTGTCCTAAGCCGTGGTGAACTCAGCTTGTTTTACCAGTACAGTACTGTATCAGAGTCTGTCCTAAGCAGTGGTGAACTCAGCTTGTTTTACCAGTACAGTACTGTATCAGAGTCTGTCCTAAGCAGTGGTGAACTCAGCTTGTTTTACCAGTACAGTACTGTATCAGAGTCTGTCCTAAGCCGTGGTGAACTCAGCTTGTTTTACCAGTACAGTACTGTATCAGAGTCTGTCCTAAGCAGTGGTGAACTCAGCTTGTTTTACCAGTACAGTACTGTATCAGAGTCTGTCCTAAGCAGTGGTGAACTCAGCTTGTTTTACCAGTACAGTACTGTATCAGAGTCTGTCCTAAGCCGTGGTGATCTCAGCTTGTTTTACCAGTACAGTACTGTATCAGAGTCTGTCCTAAGCAGTGGTGAACTCAGCTTGTTTTACCAGTACAGTACTGTATCAGAGTCGGGTGCTTTTCCTGAATGGAGGGTGCGGATCCATGATCTAATATCCTCGCATTCATAATTGCGCCGTTTGCTCTCTTTCCCCCGAACAGCCTCCTTCAATCTCATGCTCTTTGGCCATTTAGTCCAGGTTCGTCTGACCTCTCAAAGTAATCGTCATTCCATTTTCTCCACTATGGCAGAACTCCTGTGAGCACACATTAAAGTTACGGCGCCGCTGAACTCGGTTGAACCATGAATTGTTTCAGATTTAAGGTCCTCCCTGTCCACTTGCATCAAGTCATAATGACCCAAGTCCAATATGTAGGTTTTTAGCAGTGACCGGTAATGACCTAAGCCCAATCTGTAGGTTTTTACCAGGATTTAGAAGAGGAAGTGAATAGGCCTGTGATTGGAAAGAAATTGAGCGTACATTATGCCATTATTCGAGACGGAAAACGGTGTATTTTTTCCATTCCCATCGTAAATGTGTCATGAATGAACCTGACAAGTTGACAAGTTGCATTGAGACACGGTTCATAGCAACCCATGTTCGTTAATATATCGTACATATATACTTCATAGTCACAGCATACTTTATGTTATCGGTATCCAGGTGATCATCTCATTCACAGTGACCAGTCAGTACTCGTGGTCCTCTGTAGCTCAGCTGGTAGAGCACGGCGCTTGTAACGCCAAGGTAGTGGGTTCGATCCCCGGGACCACCCATACACAAAAATGTATGCACGCATGACTAAGTCGCTTTGGATAAAAGCGTCTGCTAAATGGCATATTATTATTATTATTATTATTATTACTCCCCACTAGATACACATAACACGTTCGGGTTCCGCTCAAGGTGATTTCGATTTGAGAGACTAATTGGACGTGAAGTCGATCACTCGGTGGGGGGGGTTCCATCAAAATGTCCGACGTGACCAGGTTACTGCGTACACAGGAAAACAAAATGGATGACCGAATGCTGCTAACGAGAGGCAGTCACCAGAAGCCTAGAGGTGCTGCCTCAAGGTAGACACAGGTGACACCAATAAGATAATGATTAGTCCAGACTGTGAGTGAGGAGGTGCCTAAGGTTGTCGGAGGATGACACCTAGTGGGTCGCTGCGGAACTGCGACCCCCTCCTGTAACAGGTAAGTAACTCCAGTGTTGTAGGTTATTGACCTGCTGAAGGTGAACTCCTCTCCCAGTGTCTTGTATAAACCAGACTGAAGCAGGTATTTGCTCCATCCCGTTTCTTTTTATGCTGATAAACTCCCCAGTTTACATTTACATTTAGCAGATGCTCTTATCCAGAGCGACTTACAGTAGTGAGTGCATACATTTTCATACTTTGTCTTTGCTGATGTCAAGCATACCCATACCATGATGCAGCCACCACCATGCTTCAAATTAAGAAGGCAGTTACTCAGTGATGTGTTGGATTTGCCCCAAACATAAGGCTTTGCATTTAGGCCAAAAAGCCTAAATATTTGTATTCTGTATATTTGTATTATTCTTTTCACTCTATCATTTAGGTCATTATTGTGGAGTCAATACAATGTTTGGATCCATCCTGAGTTTTCTCCCATCACAGCCATTGAACTCTGTAGCTGTTTTAAAATCACCAATAGCCTCATGGTGACATTCCTGAGCAGTTTCCTACCTCTCCTGCAGCTCAGTTCAGAAGGACGACTGTATCTTTGATGTGTCTGGGTGGTTTAATACATCATCCACAGCATCATTATTAACTTGACCATGCTTAAAGAGATATTCAATGTCTGATTTGTTATTGTTACCCATCTACCAATCACAGCCCTTCTATATGAGGCTTCAGAAAAGCTCCCTGATTTTGTAGTTGAATCTGTGCTTGAAATTCAACACTTGACAGAGAAACCTTACAGATGTTGAATGTATGGGGGACAGAGGAAGGAGTAGTCATGTCAACCCCTATTATTTCACACAGAGTGAGTCCATGTAACTTATTATGTGATTTGTTAAGCCAAATGTTACTCCTGAACTAATTTGGGCTTGCTTAAACAAAGGGGGTGAATACTTATGCATAGACTATGTTGTAGTTATTTAATTTGGATTAATTTGTAAAAACGTGTTGAATTTTCTTTTCACTTTGACATTATGGAGTATTTTGTGTAGATCATTGACAAAAAAAAAATCACAATTAAATCTATTTCAATCCCACTTTGTGACGCAACAAAATGTGAAAAAAATCCAAGGGGGGGTGAATGCTTATGATACCAATTGTATATAGTGTGTATTGAGTCTCAATTTTTCTTTTGGTTTGAGGAGATAATGAACCCATAGGGCGCAGGTCAAACGTAGTGCACTATATAGCGAACAGGTAGCCATTTGGAACGCATCCACAGTTTCACTAAGAGCAGGCAGGCCAGATATCACACTTCTTCTCCTACCGATGTGTTTCACACCAGTCCCATGTTTCCCATGTACTGTACAGTCTATTATAAGAATGCATTTTAGATCAAGAAAATAATGCATTGAAATAATTTTGGTTGAATTTGTAACCTGGCCAGACCCGGCACCAGGATAGAGCCACTAAAGGGGGCAGTTGAAATCGGCGAAGGGGCCACATTTTTTGGGAGTTCTTGCATTGGAATTATATTGAATTCTGCTTATATCACGCTAAACCACAATAAACATAAAGTTCAAATGCAGAGACTCCGAGATCGTTGGGCTCCCGAGTGGCGCAGCGGTCTAAGGCACTGCATCTCAGTGCTTGAGGCGTCGCTACAGACCCCCTGGTTCGATTCCAGGCTGTATCACAACCGACCGTGATTGGGAGTCCCATAGGGCGGCGCACAATTGGCCCAGCGTCGTCCGGGTTTGGCCGGTGTAGGCCGTCATTGTAAATAATAATTTGTTCTTAACTGACTTGCCTAGTTAAATAAATTGAGTGCTTTTGAAGCGATAGGTTTGTGTGAAATCTGTGTCCTATCTCCTCTGCTGTGTCAGCGTAAAATAGGGGCCTTGTAGCAGTCATAAGGACAAAGATTCAGCAGGGGGAAGGCAATGTAAAGGTGCAAATGAGTGTTGGATTTCTTTACTCAGCGCTGGGGTTTCAAAGATGACGGTGATGTTTACAAATATATATATACAAAGTTCTGACTTCAAAATGTCAGCATTCAAAAGAAAAAGGCTGTCATCAGCCAACACCTGTCTTAACCAATAAAGCACAGGTGGGGTCTACCGGAGTCAGATACAGCCTCCCACTGAGTTACCCAAAAGTGACTTAACTACAACATCCCCAAAACGGGCACTTAAATACATTTGGCCACACCTATTCTTGGCGCGCAGGATAGGGTATATCCATGCACGCTAAAGCTTGTGCTTTCATTCAACATTAAACATGATGGAGAAACCGGACTCTCCAAACAAAGACAACAATGAAATTGACAGTAAACTGGTAAACACAATTAAATAAACCAAAAGTTCTTAATCACAAATGTTGCACAGTTTGAGAGCTCTCCAAACAATGTTTCCACTTGGAGAATGAGAATTGTATGAATATACACTGAGTATACAAAACATTAAGAACACCTGCTCTTTCCAAATCAAATCAAATCAAATCAAATCAAATTGTATTTGTCACACGCGCCGAAAACAACAGGTGTAGACCTTAAAGTGAAATGCTTACTTACAAGCCCTTAACCAACAATGCAGTTCTAAGAAAGAATACCAAAAAAAATCACAGAAAAATACAATATAAAATAATACGAAATAAAAGTAACAAATAATTAAAGAGCAGCAGTAAAAATAACAATAGCGAGGCTATATACAGGGGGTACCGGTACCGAGTCAATGTGTGGGGGCACCGGTTAGTCGAGGTAGTTTAGGTAATATGTACATGTAGGTAGAGTTATTAAAGTGACTATGCATAGATAATAAACAGAGAGTATCAGCAGCGAAGAATGGGGTGGGGGGGGGGGAATGCAAATGGTCTGGGTAGCCATTTGATTAGCTGTTCAGGAGTCTTATGGCTTGGGGGTAGAAGCTGTTTAGAAGCCTCTTGGACCTAGACTTGGCGCTCCGGTACCACTTGCCGTGCGGTAGCAGAGAGAACAGTCTATGACTAGGGTGGCTGGAGTCTGGGTCTTGGATGGCAGGAAGCTTGGCCCCAGTGATGTACTGGGCTGTACGCACTACCCTCTGTAGTGCCTTGCGGTCTGAGGCCGAGCAGTTGCCATACCAGGCAGTGATGCAACCAGTTAGGAGGCTCTCGATGAGTATCTGAGGACTTTTTAGTCTCCTTAGGGGGAATAGGTTTTGTTGTGCCCTCTTCACGACTGTCTTGTTGTGCTTGGACCATGTTAGTTTGTTGGTGATGTGGACACCAAAGAACTTGAAGCTCTCAACCTGCTCCACTACAGCCCTGTTGATGAGAATGGGGGCGTGCTCGGTCCTCTTCTTTTTCCTGTTGTCCACAATCATCTCCTTTGTCTTGATCACATTGAGGGAGAGGTGTTGTCCTGGCACCACACGGCAAGGTCTCTGACCCCTATAGGCTGTCTCGTCGTTGTCGGTGATCAGGCCTACCACTGTTGTGTCATCGGCAAACTTAAAGATGGTTTTGGAGTTGTGTCTGGCCATGCAGTCATGAGTGAACAGGGAGTACAGGAGGGGACTGAGCACGCACCCCTGAGGGGCCCCCGTGTTGAGGATCAGCGTGGCGGATGTGTTGTAACCTACCCTTATCACCTGGGGGCGGCCCATCAGGAAGTCCAGGATCCAGTTGCAGAGGGAGGTGTTTAGTCCCAGGGTCCTTAGCTTAATGATGAGCTTTGAGGGCACTATGGTGTTGATGTGAGCCATGACCAGCCTTTCAAAGCATTTCATGGCTACAGACGTGAGTGCTACGGGTCAGTAGTCATTTAGGCAGGTTACCTTAGTGTTCTTGGGCACAGGGACTATGGTTGTCTGCTTGAAACATATTGGTATTACAGACTCAGACAGGGAGAGTTTGAAAATGTCAGTGAAGACACTTGCCAGTTGGTCAGCGCATGCTCGAAGTACACGTCCTGGTAATCCGTCTGGCCTTGTGAATGTTGACCTGTTTAAAGGTCTTACTCACATCGGCTATGGAGAGCGTGATCACACAGTCGTCCGGAACAGCTGATGCTCTCATGCATGTTTCAGTGTTACTTGCCTCGAAGCGAGCATAGAAGTAATTTAGCTTGTCTGGTAGGCTCGTGACACTGGGAAGCTCGTGGCTGTGCATCCCTTTGAAGTCTGTAAAAGTTTGCAAGCCCTGCCACATCCGACGAGCGTCGGAGCCGGTGTAGTATGATTCGATCTTAGTCCTGAATTGACGCTTTGCCTGTTTGATGGTTCATCGGAGGGCATAGCAGGATTTCTTATAAGCTTCTGGGTTAGAGTCCCGCTCCTTGAAAGCGGCAGCACTACCCTTTAGCTCAGTGCGGATGTTGCCTGTAATTATTGGCTTCTGGTTGGGGTATGTACGTACAGTCGCTGTGGGGACGACGTCATCGATACACTTATTGATGAAGCCAGTGACTGATGTGGTGTACTCCTCAATGCCATCGGAAGAATCCCGGAACATATTCCAGTCTGTGCTAGCAAAACAGTCCTGTAGCTTAGCATCTGCGTCATCTGACCACTTCCTGACCAATTCTATCCTTCCAAGTCACTGGTGCTTCCTGCTTTTAGTTTTGGCTTATAAGCAGGAATCAGGAGGATATAATTCTGGTCAGATTTGCCAAATGGAGGGTGAGAGAGAGCTTTGTACTCATCTCTGAGTGTGGAGTAAAGGCGGTCTAGAGTTGTTTTCCATCTGGTTGCACATTTAACATGCTGGTAGAAATGAGATAAAACGGATTCAAGTTTCCCTGAATTAAAGTCCCCGGCCACTAGGAGCGCCACCTCTTGATGAGTGTTTTCCTGTTTGCTTATGGCCGAATACAGTTCATTGAGTGCGGTCTTAGTGCCAGCATCGGTTTGTGGTGGTAAATAGACAGCTACGAAGAATATAGATGAAAACAATCTTGGTAGATAGTGTGGTCTACAGCTTATCATGAGCAAAACCTTGAGACTTCCAAGATATCGTGCACCAGCTGTTGTTTACAAATATACATAGACTGCCACCTCTTGTCCTACCAGAGGCTGCTGTTCTATCCTGCCGATACAGTGTATAACCCGCCAGCTGTATGTTATTCATGTTTTCGTTCAGCCACGACTTGGTGAAACACAAGATATTACAGTTTTTAATGTCCCGTTGGAAGGATATTCGTGCTTGTAGTTCGTCCACTTTATTATCAAGCGATTGTAAATTGGCCAATAGTATCGATGGCAAAGGCAGATTAGCCACTCGTCGCCGGCTCTATCTCCTTTTCTTTCTACTGTGAATGACGGGGATGAGGGTTCTGTCGGGTGTCTGGAGCAAATCCCTCTCGTCCGACTCATTAAAGAAAAATTATTTGTCCAATTCAAGGTGAGTAATCACTGTGCTGATGTCCAGAAGCTCTTTTCGGTCATAAAAGATGGTAGCAGCAACATTATGTACAAAATAAGTTACAAACAATGCGAAAAAACACACAAAATAGCACGGTTGGTCAAGAGTTCATAAAATGGCAGCCATCTTCACAATAGACTGATCAGTTGAATCCAGGTGAAAGCCATGATCCCTTATTGATGTCACTTATTAAATCCACTTCAATCAGTGTAGATGAAGGGGAGGAGACAGGTTAAAGAAGGATTGTTTAATTCTTGAGATAATTGAGACATGGATTGTGTATGTGTACCATTCAGAGGGTGAATTGGCAAGACAAAATATTTAAGTGCCTTTGAACGGGGCATCGGCCTGGGTTTTATTTTATTAATTTATTGCCACCGGGGCCCACCAGTGAAACTGCTAAACTGCTTGCTGCTGACTGTACACTGTACTGCATGATTGTAGCAGGTTTACTAACATTAATTCTAGTAGCTATGTTGACTACGACATTAATATGGTGACAACAATGCAGGCTGGGTGTAGAGGTTAGCGGTTATGATATGAAAGTTTGGCTTGGAAAGGTTTTTTCGCCTGGTCACAGACAGCTGATGTGTTGTGCACTGAAGTCCACAAGCGAAGGGAAAAGGTGAGAGGAGGAGAACACGTAGAAGCAAGAAGTAATTATACAAGGATCAAAGGGATCATGTTGTTTGTATGTGCCTGCTATGAAAGTGAACTGTGTTTGCGTGTGAATAGGGGTGTATTCATTCCACCGATTCTGTTGAAAAATGTTTTCTAAACGGAAGCAAACGGAACGAAATGGGGATAAACATACTGTACCTGAATTTGTCCAATACAAACTCTCATTTGCAACTGTTGGACTAATGATTACACCCTAGATTTGCTAGATGCAGGCAAGAGTGTGCATTGAATGCGTCAATGTCTGTCACCTTGATCACTCAAATTTCTCTCGACCTGTGCACCTATGTTGTAAACTTTCATTCATAGGCTAGGTTTTAGCAACCTCATGATGGATATAGGGAACATTTTAGTATCATGTAGTAGTGCTTACACAGAAACCCAGCCTAAAACTCCCTAGAAAGGCAGGAGCCTAGGAAGAAACCTAGAGAGGAACCAGGCTCTGAGGGGTGGCCTTACCTCTTCTGGCTGTGCCGGGTGGAGATTCGAAGAGTACATTGCCATTAAGGCCAGATAATTCTTCAAGATGTTCAGGGCTGAGACAGGGAGGGGTCATGGGACACTGTGGCCCTGTCCAACGATACCCCCGGACAGGGCCAACCAGGCAGGATATAACCCCACCCACTTTGCCAAAGCACAGCCCCCACACCACTAGAGGGACATCAACAGACCACCAACTTACTACCCTGAGACAAGGCTGAGTATAGCCCACGAACATCTCCTCCACCACACGAGCCTGAGGGGCGCAAAGCCGGACAGGAAGATCACGTCAGTGACTCAACCCACTCAAGTTGAGTATAGCAAAAAAGGCTTGGCACGACTTGACGCACCCCTCCTAGGGACGGCATGGAAGAGCACTAGTAAGTGACTCAGCCCCCGTAATAGGGTCAGAGGCAAAGAATCCCAGTGGAGAGAGGCGAGCCGGCCAGTCAGAGACAGCAAGGGCGGTTCGTCACTCCAGTGCCTTGCCGTTCACCTTCGCACCAGTAGGCCAGACTACACTCAATCATAGGACCTACTGACGAGATGACTCTTCAGTAAAGAGTTAAAGGTCGAGACCGAGTCTGCATCTCTCACATGGATAGGAAGACCATTCCATAAAAATGGAGCTCTATAGGAGAAAGCCCAGCCTCCAGCTGTTTGCTTAGAAATTCTAGGGACAATAAGGAGGCCTGCATCTTGTGATCATAGCGTTCGTGTAGGTATATACGGCAGGACCAAATCAGAGAGATAGGTAGGAGCAAGTCCATGTAAGGCTTTGTAGGTTAGCAGTAAAACCTTGAAATCAGCCCTAACCATAACAGGAAGCCAGAGGCTAGCACTGGAGTAATATGATCAAATGTTTGTGTTCTAGTCAAGATTCTAGCAGCCGTATTTAGCACTAATTGAAGTTGAAGTATATTTAGTGCTTTATCCGGGTAGCCGGAGAGTAGAGCATTGCAGAAGTGACAAATGCATGGATTCGCTTTTCTGCATCATTTTTGGACAAAGAGTTTCTGATTTTTTCAATGTTACGAAGATGGAAAAAAGCTGCCTTTGAAATATTCTTGATATGTTCGTCAAAATAGAGATCAGGGTCCAGAATAACACCAAGATCCTTCACAGTTTTATTTGAGACGACTGTACAACCATCAAGATTAATTGTCAGATCAAACAGAAGATTTCTTTGTTTCTTGGGACCTAGAACTAGCATTCCTGTTTTGTCTTAAAAGTGTAAAAGTAAAACAGTTGTCGCCATCCATTTCCTTATGTCTGAAACACAGGCTTCCAGGGTAGGCAATTTTGGGGCTTCACCATGTTTCATCGAAATGTACAGCTGTGTGTCGTCCGCATCGCAATGGAACCTTGAGGAACACAGAAACTTCAAATTGATTTGTCAGAGGACAAACCGATATCTTTCCCAACAGGTAAGATCTAAGATCTTTTTTTTGTCATTTAGCAGACACTCTTATCCAGAGCGACTTATAGGAGCAATTAGGGTTAAGTGCTTTGCTCAAGGGCACATCGAGAGATTTTTCACCTAGTCGGCTCAGAGATTAGAACCAGCAACCTTTCGGTTACTGGCACAACGCTCTTAACCACTAAGCTACCTGCCGTCCACTGCACTTATCCGTGTAGGGTTTCCAATCTCTCCAAAAGAAGGTAGTGGGTTCGATCCCCGGGACCACCCATACACAAAAATGTATGCACGCATGACTGTAAGTCGCTTTGGATAAAAGCGTCTGCTAAATGGCATATTATTATTATTATTTTTATTTAATGTGGTGATCGATGGTGTTAAAGGTCTAGGAGCACAAGGACAGATGGAGAGCCTTGATCTGAGGCCATTAAAGGGTAATTTACCACCTTCATGATTGCAGTCTCAGTACTATGATGAGGTCTAAAACCAGACTGGAGCGTTTTGCACACATTATTTGTCTTCAGGAAGGCAGTGAGTTGCTAAGCAACAGCTTTTTCAAAAAAAATTGAGAGGAATGGGAGAATCGATATAGGCCGATATAGGCTTATTCAGGAGAGGCTTTATTACTGCCACTTTTAGTGAGTTTGGTACAGATCCGGAGGATAGGGAGCCATTTATTATGTTCAACATAGGAGGACCAAGCACAGGAAGTAGCTCTTTCAGTAGTTTAGTTGGAATAGGGTCCAGTAGGCAGCTGGAAGGTTTAGAGGCCATGACTATTTTCGTGAATGTGTTGAGAGATACAGGATTAAAAAACTTGAGTGTCTCCATTGATTTTAGGTCCTGGCAGTTCTGTGCAGACTCAGGACAACTGAGTTTTGGAGAAATACACAGATTCAAAGAGGAGTCCATAATTTGCTTTCATGAATTCATCACTGCTGAAGTAAAGGCCATCCTATTGGGGAATGCTGTTTTTTAGTTAGCTTTGCGACAGCATCAAAAATACATTCTGGATTGTTTTTATTCTCCTTAATTAGGTTAGAAAAGTAGGCTGATCGAGCTGCAGTGAGGGCTCTTCGATATTCCAAGCTAGTCGGAAAACTTCAAGTTTGGTAGAGCGTCATTTCCGTTCCAATTTTCTGGAAGCTTGCTTCAGGGCTCGGGTATTCCAGGGAGACAATTTGTTTTTTCATTTTAGAGGTGCGACTGCATCTAGAGTATTACGCAAGGTTAAATTTAGATCCTCGGTGAGATGGTTAACTGATTTTTGTTCTCCAACATCCTTGGGTAGGTGGAGGGAGTCTGGAAGGGCAGCTAGGAATCTTTGGGTTGTTAGAGAATTTATAGTGTGGCTTTTGATAATCCTTGGTTGGGGTCTGAGCAGATTATTTGTTGCGATTGCTACGTAATAAAATGGTGGTCCGATAGCCCAGGATTATGACGAAAAACATTTAGATCCACAATATTTATTCCACTGGAAAAAAATAGATCCAGGGTATGACTGTGGCAATGGTAGGTCCGGAGACATGTTGGACAAAACCCACTGAGTTGATGATGGCTGCGAAATCCTTTTGGAGTGGGTCTGTGGACTTTTCCATGTGAATATTGAAGTCACCAAAGATTTGAATATTATCTGCCATGACTACAAGGTCCGATAGGAATTCAGGGAACTCAGTGAGGAACGCTCTATACGGCCCAGGAACAGTAGCTATAAATATTGATTGAGTAGGCTGCATAGATTTCATGACCAGAAACTCGAATGACGAAAACGCAGTCATTTTGTTTTTATAAGTAAAAATGTGTTGTTGTAAATGTTAGCACAGGGGATATGGTCACTAGTGTAAACAGGAGGAGAGGCCTCATTTAACACAGTAAATTCATCAGGCTTGAGCCATGTTTCAATCAGGCCAATCACATCAAGGTTATGATCAGTGATTAGTTCATTGACTATGACTGCCTTGGAAGTGAGGGATCTAACATTAAGTTGTCCTATTTTGAGATGTGAGGTATTATCACAGTCTCTTTCAATAATGAAAGGAATGGAGGAGGTCTTTATTCCAGTGAGATTGCTAAAGCGAACACTGCCATGTTTAGTTTTGCCCAACCTAGACCGAGGCACAGACACGGTCTCAAATGGGAAAGCTGAGCTGACTACACTGACTGTGCTAGTGGCAGACTCCACTAAGCTGGCAGGCTGGCTAACAGCCTGTTGCCTGCACCATTTTCTCATTGTGGAGCTAGAGGAGTTAGAGCCCTGTCTATGTTGATAGATAAGATGAGAGCACCCCTCCAGCTAGGATGGAGTCCATCACTCCTCAGCAGGCCAGGCTAGGTCCTGTAGCACCCCTCCAGCTTGGATGGAGTCCATCACTCCTCAGCAGGCCAGGCTAGGTCCTGTTAAGGACATCCAGCCAACTTGACACAACTGTGGGAAGCATTGGAGTCAACATGGGCCAGCATCCCTGTGGAACGCTCACCTTGTAGAGTCCATGCCCCGACAAATTGAGTCTGTAAGGAGGGTATATCTTTCATTAATTCTCTACATTTCCATAACCAAACATTCTAAATTAATGGGGGAATATGTTGGGGTTAACAGTAACTTCACTGATGAATATATATCACAGTCGTTGATGGACAAAGAATTGATACAATGAAACAAATAGTGTGCACGAAATGGCTGGGAGAGACACGTGCCTATAGCACCCAGCCCTAAACACTGTCCACTTTCCTTTTGGTGATGCGGGGTCACAAACTTCCCCGCATGGGCCTTTGTTGAAGCAGGTAAGGGAGCATTCTCTCCCAAATGATGCACAGTGGACACTGGGGTTGTTTCCAGACCCCCCCCCCCCAACAGTGACACCACTTCCGTGCTCCACCCAGGAACATTTTGCGGTGCTGTCATTGTCTCTCCAAGCCCAGGGATAGGGTCAGAGCACACCCTCTCCTCTCCAGGTTCTGGAGAGGGCTCGGTCATAATCAAGTCAATGTCAGGATGAAAACCTCCCACACCCCATCATAGGGCAGACACTCCTGCAGAGCGCCCCCTGTAGGAACAGCAGAGGAGCAGGAAGGAGACAGTTCGGCCTCCCAACACGGCGTCCTCACCAGGGCCCGACTGGTAAACTTTGACCCCTGCCCTTATAAATAAAAAAAACGGTCCATTGTGCTGACACAGCGCAGCAGAGATACAGATTTTTTTTTTTGCGCCAAACATCAATCTCTCAATCATTTGAAAATGTTTGCTATTTTTACATAGGAACATAAAACTAAAACTGAGGGGGGCACAAGTTTGAACTGAGGGGGCTAGGGGTTTAGCCTCGTGAAGCTGGGTATGAGCCTGGCAGTGGAGCATAGGCCGTCAGTGTTTAATCAGGCTTGTTTTAAAGGGGTCATCCCCCCATATCAAAATATCTCTCTGCAATGAACATTTCTCCCTCCATGATTATTTCGGTTTATTGGTATAAGGGGAAGAGGTCAAAATCCAAAACACTTGCAGCAGAGTTATATTTCCAACATAATTCATCACTGGGGAGTTCCATGACATCACTAACTGTCTGACTCTGCATAGGCACAAAACTAATTTTTACATTTGGTTTAGTCATTTAGCAGACACTCTTATCCAGAGCAACATACAGTAAATGTCTTCATTTTCACACTGGTCCCCCGTGGGAATTGAACCCACAACCCTGACGTTGCAAGCACCATGCTCTACCAAATGAGCCACACAGGACCCTTTCTTTCAAAAGGCTGTTTGAACAAGTGCTCAATATCATGGCCCAGAAAAAAACATAGATTACACCTTTTCTCATGTCCAGGGAATGTCTAAAATAACCATCCACATAAAGCCAATATCTTGAGATCAGCTATTTAATTGTAAATCAGCTGCATGATCATTTTCGGATACCAAAATTAGCATCTTTAAATTAAGCTAATTAACTGGTGTTGAAGGTTCGGTAACACTTTGGTAACACATCTGCCGATGTGTCCTTGAGCAAGGCACTTAACCCTAATTTGCTCCAGGGGCTCCGTACTACATTTCACTGCACCTATCCGGTGTATATATATATATATTTCTTTTTAAAAAAAAGAAAGTTCTTTGTTTCTGGCCATTTTGAGCCTGTAATCGAACCCACAATTGCTGATGCTCCAGATACTGAACTAGTCTCAAGAAGGCCAGTTTTATTGCTTCTTTAATCAGCACAACAGTTTTGAGCTGTGCTAACATAATTGCAAAAGGGTTTTCTAATGATCAATTAGCCTTTTAAAATGATCAACTTGGATTAGCAAACACAACGTGCCATTGGAACACAGGACTGATGGTTGCTGATAATGGGCCTCTGTACACCTATGTAGATATTCCATTAAAAATCAGCCGTTTCCAGCTACAATAGCCATTTACAACATTAACAATGTCTACACTGTATTTCTGATCAATTTGATGTTATTTTAATGGACAGAAAAATTGCTTTTCTTTCGAAAACAGACCCCAAACTTTTGAACGGTAGTGTATATATTTATATTTTTTTAAGTGCAAACCCCTGAAAAAGAAAAGCCGCACACTCTAGGAGCTCAGATGCAATAATTTAATACCCTAATAACCAACGTTTGTCTGTCAAAACGTTGGTTATTAGGATATTAAATGATTGCATCTGAGCTCCTAGAGTGTGCGGCGTTCCTTTTCTTTTTCTAGTGTTCTACTCCGTTAGCCAGCACCTCGCTTAAATAGGTGTGCGTTTCTTTCGCCTCTTAAATGTATTAAAGTTCAAACCCCGCCTGCCCATCTGGCGCTCCAAGCGGGCTCAAGCATATGCTCAAAGTCTTTTAACAATTTTAAAACACAATTTGAACCCATGTGTAACTCTGGGTGGTATCTGGGCAATTGTTTGCCATTTGTAATGTGGTAGTGAGCGATCTTAGCCGAGATCTGAAGACTAATGTCCAGCCTTTATCTCAGCGGGCTAACACAACCTTGGGCTTGAACCCACCCAGTCAGTCAGTCAGTAACACCAGCAACCATCAGGATCACTCCCACCAGATTTTTCTACAAAAATAACTTTTTGTACTACAATGGAAAGGGACTTTTATTTTGAAGACCCCTTGTGAATTATGTTGAATACATGTGTTTTGAATGTTGTATGAATGATACTGCAACATTCATGACGGTGTCATGACTGGTTTCATAAAAGTGTTGTGAATACCTTATGCATACCCCCTTCATATACAGTGTTAACGAAGGTTCTTCTCCTAGTGATGGTGCAGAAGGTAACTGGCAGTGCATACCTGCCGTCTGGGCTCTTTGTGCACCAAACAAATAATTTTCACATGATGTTTTCTTTTATTCACACTTAACATATTACACAGAGAGAGAGAGAGAGAGAGAGCGAGAGAGAGAGAAAGAGAGAGCGAGAGAGAGAGAGAGAGAGAGAGAGAGAGAGAGAAAGAGAGAGAGAGAGAGAGAGAGAGAGAGGGAGATAGAGAGAGAGAGAGAGAGAGAGAGAGAGAGAGGGGGGGAGATAGAGAGAGTAGAGAGAGAGAGAGAGTAGAGAGAGAGAGTAGAGAGAGAGAGGGAGAGACAGAGAGAGAGAGTAGAGAGAGACAGAGAGAGTAGGCCTCACCCTACTAGAATCTGAAGTCAAATGTCTTCTGTTTGCTGACGATCTGGTGCTTCTGTCACCAACCAAGGAGGGCCTACAGCAGCACCTAGATCTTCTGCACAGATTCTGTCAGACCTGGGCCCTGACAGTAAATCTCAGTAAGATCCAAAAAAGGTCCAGTTGCCAGGACCACAAATACAAATTCCATCTAGACACCGTTGCCCTAGAGCACACAAAAAACTATACATACCTCGGCCTAAAAATCAGCGCCACAGGTAACTTCCACAAAGCTGTGAACGATCTGAGAGACAAGGCAAGAAGGGCCTTCTATGCCATCAAAAGGAACATAAAATTTGACATACCAATTAGGATCTGGCTAAAAATAATTGAATCAGTTATAGAACCCATTGCCCTTTATGGTTCTGAGGTCTGGGGTCCGCTCACCAACCAAGAATTCACAAAATGGGACAAACACCAAATTGAGACTCTGCATGCAGAATTCTGCAAAAACATCCTCCGTGTACAACGTAAAACACCAAATAATGCATGCAGAGCAGAATTAGGCCAATACCCGCTAATTATCAAAATCCAGAAAAGAGCCGTTAAATTCTATAACCACTTAAAAGGAAGCGATTCCCAAACCTTCCATAACAAAGCCATCACCTACAGAGAGATGAACTTGGAGAAGAGTCCCTAAGTAAGCTGGTCCTGGGGCTCTGTTCACAAACACAAACAGACCCCACACAGCCCCAGGACAACAACAACAACAACACAACTAGACCCAACCAAATCATGAGAAAACAAAAAGAGAATTACTTGACACATTGGAAAGAACAAACAAAAAAAACAGAGCAAACTAGAATGCTATTTGGCCCTAAACAGAGAGTACACAGTGGCAGAATACCTGACCACTGTGACTGACCCAAACTTAAGGAAAGCTTTGACTATGTACAGACTCAGTGAGCATAGCCTTGCTATTGAGAAAGGCCGCGTAGGCAGACCTGGCTCTCAAGAGAAGACAGGCTATGTGCACACTGCCCACAAAATGAGGTGGAAACTGAGCTGCACTTCCTAACCTCCTGCCAAATGTATGACCATATTAGAGACACATATTTCCCTCAGATTACAGCGATCCACAAAGAATTCGAAAACAAACCCAATTTTGATAAACTCCCTTATCTACTGGGTGAAAAACCACAGTGTGCCATCACAGCTGCAAGATTTGTGACCTGTTGCCACAAGAAAAGGGCAACCAGTGAAGAACAAACACCATTGTAAATAAAACCCATATTTATGTTTATTTATTTTCCCATTTGTACTTTAACTATTTGCACATTGTTACAACACTGTATATAGACATAATATGACATTTGAAATGTCTTTATTCTTTTGAAACTTCTGAGTGTAATGTTTACTGTTAATATTTATTGTTTATTTCATATACTTCACTTGCTTTGGCAATGTTAACACACGTTTCCCATGCCAATAAAGCCCTTAAATTGAAATTGAAATTGAAATTGAAATTGAATTGAAATTGAAATTGAAATTGAAATTGAGAGAGCGAGAGAGAAAGAGAGAAAGAGAGAGCGAGAGAGAGTGAGAGAGAGGGGGGAGAGAGAGAGAGAGAGAGAGAGGGGGGGGGAGAGAGAGCGAGAGAGAGAGAGAGAGCGAGAGAGAGGGAGAGAGAGAGAGAGAGAGAGAGAGAGAGAGAGAGAGAGAGAGAGAGAGAGACAGAGAGAGAGAGAGAGAGAGAGAGAGAGAGAGAGAGAGAGAGAGAGAGAGAGAGACAGAGAGAGAGAGAGAGAGAGAGAGAGAGAGAGAGAGAGAGAGAGAAAGAGAGAAAGAGAGAGAGAGAGAGAGAGAGAGAGAGAGAGAGAGAGAGAGAGAGAGAGGAGAGAGAGAGAGACAGAGAGAGAGCAGAGAGAGAGAGAGAGAGAGAGAGAGAGAGAGAGAGAGAGAGAAAGAGAGAAAGAGAGAGAGAGAGAGAGAGAGAGAGAGAGAGAGAGAGAGAGAGAGAGAGAGCGAGAGAGAGCGAGAGAGAGAGAGAGAGAGAGAGAGAGAGAGAGAGAGAGAGAGAGAGAGAGGGGGAGAGAGAGAGAGAGAGAGAGAGAGAGAGAGGAGAGAGAAAGAGAGAAAGAGAGAGAGAGAGAGAGAGAGAGAGAGAGAGAGAGAGAGAGAGAGAGAGAGAGAGAGAGAGAGAGAGAGAGAGAGAGAGAGAGAGAGAGAGAGAGAGAGAGAGAGAGAGAGAGAGAGGGCTATGTGAAATGTTTAGGCAGTCTGTCTATGCGGACCATAATCTTACGGTGTTGACCTGCCATTGATCCCCACTGTCAGCGCTGCAACAGGTGACTGCCTCTGTTTAGTCTACGGTCAACGTCTTTACTGAGGTGTTAGGGAAACCTGCAGTGGAGGACGCAGTCACAAATAGAAACCAGCCCTTCATGATAGAGAACAAGCAGTTACAGTAACAACAGGGGTTCTGTTACTTTAAACTCAGTTTCAACTTCTGTTTTCTATTTGTGTTTGTATTTGCATTGTTTAATTCTGTTCATGGTTTTGCGAAATTCTCAATTTATTTATCTTTCAAGTCATGGATTGACCTTTAAGGGGGGACCCTTAACCGACAACAGTGTTTGATTTCCTCCCCCAACAGGACCCTAGGGGGGGCCGGCACTGTAAAAGCAGCGAAGCGAGCTGTGTAAAAAAACATAATGTAATTTGCAGTCGGGCACAGGGGAGGGACACCTGGAATACTACTAATGTAGGGCTCAGGGAGGGATGGTGAGACGGAAGAAGAGCGGATGAGAGAAGTGGAGGATGGAGGGAGGAGCCAGATTGCATGTTATGCAGTGTGAACTCTGACCTTTGTGATGTCATAGCAGCTGCTATCAAACACACCATGACAATGAATGGTTAAGTGTAGCGGGTGGTTGACCTATCACCTTTGACCATAACATCGGCTGTCATTTTCTGTCAATTTCCTGACAAATCATAACGTTGAATCGCCACCGTTTTTCAACACCCAACAGGTGATTGCTAACACAACACGGCCACACGCTGCTGCTTGCCGTTCAGCTTTCCTGTGTGTCTGAGCTATTAGTCTCGCTTTGCCAAACTCATGCATGTTGCTAGGCAGCACCTTTAGTAAGAGACAAGGCTGTTGTCAACACAGGACATATCTTCTACAATGGGGCATCATAAAAAGCAGTCGTTTTTCTTTTAGCTGCTTCATGGGAAGCGTAACCGTAGAGAGCGTGAGCAGAGCAAGAGGAACTTTATCAAGTGTTCTCGGGCGTGAGCCGTGCATCAAAATCTTTCAAATACAATGAGTTTACAAAACATTATTTTTCCATGACATCAACTGACCAGATGAATCCAGGTGAAAGCTATGATCCCTTATTAATGTCACCTGTTAAATCTACTTAAATCAGGTTAAGAGGCAGGTTAAAGAAGGATTTTTAAGCCTTGAGACAATTGAGACATGGATTGTGTATGTGTGCCATTCAGAGGGTGAATGGTCAAGACAAAATATTTAAGTGCCTTTGAACAGGGTATGGTAGTAGGTGCCAGGCGCACCGGTTTAAGTGTGTCAAGAACTGCAACGCTGCTGGGTTTTTCATGCTCAACAGTTTCCCGTGCATATCAAGAATGGTCCACCACTCAAACAGTATCCAGCCAACATGACACTGTGGGAAGCATTGGAGTCAACATGGACCAGCATCCCTGTGGAACGCTTTCGACACCTTGTAGAGTCCATGCCCCGACGAATTGAGGCTGTTCTGAGGGCAAAAGGGGTTGCAACTCAGTATAAGGAAGATGTTCCTAATGTTTTGTACACTCAGTATAACCAGAACGTAATTTTACGCAGAATCGTGAACCTTCTCGCAGAGTTGCACTGCTTACGGTAACATGTTTTCCTCTATCACCAGACAAGATCTACAATGTTTATGTCCTTTAAGGAACCACTGGCTCTCTCTGCCTGGCTCTCATGAGTCTGCTTATTTTAAACAGTGACATCAGCTTCCCCCCTCGCTTGTGCTAAGACATTCTGTCACCTCTCTGAGCACAAATTATTGCTCGGCTCGGTGATATGATTTCCTCTCTCTCTCTCTCTTGGCTGCACTCTCCAAACGCTTTTGCCTATTTTAAACCGTGTGTGTGTGTGTGTGTGTGTGCGTTTATGAGTGTATGTGTGGGGTGTGTGTGTGTCTTTGCTGAGTTAGCCAGGTAATAAAGAGATGTGGGACGGGTTAAGCTGAAGACCGTGATACACAGTCGTATCCCCATTCTTTTAGCTATGTCAACTGGGCCCTGGTCAAAAGTAGTGCACTATAAAGGGAATAAGGTTCCATTTGGGATACAGCCGTACGCTTCTAAGATAATGGGACAATTAAAATGACTGTGGTGCAATGATGACGTCTATGTCACCACCTTCTGCTGTCGGTGGGTGTGTGTTTGTGTGTTTGTGTGTGTGTGTGTGCGGGTGTGTGTGTATGTGTATGTGTGCGGCATGTGTATGTGCGAAAGAGAGAGAATCACTCTGGTTCCATCATCACTCTGGTTCCATCATCACTCTGGTTCCATCATCACTCCGGTTCCATCATCACTCCGGTTCCATCATCACTCCGGTTCCATCATCACACTGGTTCCATCATCACTCCGGTTCCATCATCACACTGGTTCCATCATCACTCCGGTTCCATCATCACTCCGGTTCCATCATCACTCCGGTTCCATCATCACTGTGTTCTGGTTCCATCATCACTCTGGTTCCATCATCACTCTGGTTCCATCATTACTGTGTTCTGGTTCCATCATCACTCTGGTTCCATCATCACTCTGGTTCCATCATCACTGTGTTCTGGTTCCATTATCACTCTGGTTCCATCATCACTGTGTTCTGGATCCATCATCACTCTGGTTCCATCATCACTCTGGTTCCATCATCACAGTGTTCTGGTTCCATTATCACTCTGGTTCCATTATCACTCCGGTTCCATCATCACTCTGGTTCCATCATCACTCTGGTTCCATCATCACTCTGGTTCCATCATCACTCCGGTTCCATCATCACTCTGGTTCCATCATCACTCCGGTTCCATCATCACTCCGGTTCCATCATCACTCTGGTTCCATCATCACTGTGTTCTGGTTCCATCATCACTCTGGTTCCATCATCACTGTGTTCTGGTTCCATCATCACTCCGGTTCCATCATCACTCCGGTTCCATCATCACTCCGGTTCCATCATCACTCTGGTTCCATCATCACTGTGTTCTGGTTCCATCATCACTCTGGTTCCATCATCACTGTGTTCTGGTTCCATCATCACTC